>NC_041229.1:61134254-61160734 GCF_002837175.3 Physeter macrocephalus | reverse complement strand
ATTTTGAGTTTATTTTTGTGTCTGGTGTTAGGGAGTGTTCTAATTTCATTCTTCTACATGTAGCTGTCCAGTTTTCCCAACACCACTTATTGAAGAGACTGTCCTTTCTCCATTTTATATCCTTGCATCCTTTGTCATAGATTAATTGACCATACGTGCGTGGGTTTATCTCTGGGCTTTCTATCCTGTTCCATTGATCTATATTTCTGTTTTTGTGCCAGTACCACACTGTCTTGATTACTGTAGCTTTGTAGTATAGTCTGAGGTCAGGGAGCCTGATTCCGCCAGCTCTGTTTTTCTTTCTCAAGATTGCTTTGGCTATTCGGGGTCTTTTGTGTTTCCATACAAATTGTGAAATTTTTTGTTCTAGTTCTGTAAAAAATGCCAGTGGTAGTTTGATAGGGATTGCATTGAATCTGTAGATTGCTTTGGGTAGTAGAGTCATTTTCACAATGTTGATGCCTCCAATCCAAGAACATGGTATATCTCTCCATCGATGTGTATCATCTTTAATTTCTTTCATCAGTGTCTTATAGTTTTCTGCATACAAGTCTTTTGTCTCCTTAGGTAGGTTTATTCCTAGATATTTTATTCTTTTTGTTGCAATGGTAAATGGGAGTGTTTTCTTAATTTCACTCTCAGATTTTTCATCATTAGTGTATAAGAATCATAAATCGGTGTCAAATTTTGTCAAAAGCTTTTTCTGCATCTATTGAGATGATCATATAGTTTTTCTCCTTCGATTTGTTAGTATGGTTTATCACATTGATTGATTTGCGTATGTCGAAGAGTCCTTGCATTCCTGGGATAAACCCCACTTGATCATGGTGTATGATCCTTTTAATGTGCTGTTTGGATTCTGTTTGCTAGTATTTTAATGAGGATTTTTTTTTCTAAATTTTATTTATTTTTCTTTTTATTTTTGGCTGCATTGGGTCTTTGTTGCTACACACGGGCTTTCTCTAGTTGCGGCGAGTGGGGGCTACTCTTCATTGCAGTGCATGGGCTTCTGATTGCGGTGGCTTCTCTTGTTGCAGAGCATGTGCTCTAGGTGCACGGGCTTCAGTAGCTGTGGCACGTGGGCTCAGCAGCTGTGGCTCGTGGGCTCTAGAGCACAGGCTCAGTAGTTGTATTTTTTTTTTCTAAATTTTGTTTATTTTTCTTTTTACTTTTGGCTGCATTGGGTCTTTGTTGCTACACACGGGCTTTCTCTAGTTGCGGCGAGTGGGGGCTACTCTTCGTTGCAGTGCATGGGCTTCTGACTGTGGTGGCTTCTCTTGTCACGGAGCACGGGCTCTAGGCACGCAGACTTCAGTTGTGGCACGTGGGCTCAGTAGTTTTGGCTCACAGGCTCTAGACCATCTGGTCCTGGGCTTTTGTTTGTTGGAAGATTTTTAATCACAGTTTCAACTTCAGTGCTTGTGATTGGTCTGTTTATATTTTCTATTTCTTCCTGCTTCAGTCTCGGTAGGTTGTGCTTTTCTAACAAAATGTCCATTTCTTCCAGGTTGTCCATTTTATTGACATATAGTTGCTTATAGTAATCTCTCATGATCCTTTGTATTTCTGCAGTGTCAGTTGTTACTTCTCCTTTTTCATTTCTAATTCAACTGATTTGAGTCTTCTCCCTTTTTTTCTTGATGAGTCTGCCTAATGGCTTATCCATTTTGTTTATCTTCTCAAAGAACCAGCTTTTAGTTTTATTTGTTTAATTTCCTCTTTGATTTCTTCAGTGATCTCTTAGTTATTTAGTAGTATATTGTTTAGCCTCCATGTGTTTGTATTTTTTACAGTTTTTTTTCCCTGTAGTTGATATCTAGTCTCATAGCATTGTGGTTGGAAAAGATACTTGTTACAATTTCAATTTTCTTACATTTATGAAAGCTTGATTTGTGACCCAAGATACGATCTATCCTGGAGAATATTCCATGAGCACTTGAGAAGATCGTGTATTCTGTTGTTTTTGGATGGAATGTCCTATAAATATCAATTAAGTGTCCATCTTGTTTAATGCGTCATTTAAACTTGTGTTTCCTTATTTATTTTCATTTTGGATGATCTGTCATTGGTGAAAGTGGGGTGTTATAGTCCCCTACTATTATTGTGTTACTGTCAATTTCCCCTTTTACAGCTGTTAGAATTTGCCTTATGTATTGAGGTGCTCCTATTTTGGGTGCTTAAATATTTACAATTGTTATATCTTCTTCTTAGATTGATGCCTTGATCATTATGTAGTGTCATTCTTTGTCTCTTGTAATGGTGTTTATTTTGAAGTATTTTGTCTGATATGAGAATTGCTACTCCAGTTTTCTTTTGATTTCCATTTGCATGGAATATGTTTTTCCATCCCCTCACTTTCAGTCTGTATGTGTCCCTAGGTCTGAAGTGGGTCTCTTGTGGACAGCATATATACGGGTATTGTTTTTGTATCCATTTAGCCAGTCTGTGTCTTTTGGTTGGAGTATTTAATCCATTCACATTTAAGGTAATTATCTATATGTATGTTCCTATTACCATTTTCTTAATTGTTTTGGGTTTGTTATTGTAGCTCTTGTCCTTCCCCTGTGTTTCCTGCCTAGAGAAGTTCATTTATCATTTGTTGTAAAGCTGGTCTGGTGATGCTGAATTCTTTTAGCTTTTGCTTGTCTGTAAAGTTTTTAATTTCTGAATGAGATCCTTGCTAGGTAGAGTAATCTTCGTTGTAGGTTTTTCCCTTTCATCACTTTAAATATGTCCTGCCACACCCTTCTGGCTTGCAGTTTCTGCTGAAAGATCAGCTGTTCACCTTATGGGAATTCCCTTGTATGTTATTTGTTGCATTTTCCCTTGCTGCTTTTAATATTTTTTCTTTATATTTAATTTTTCATAATTTGATTAATACATGTCTTGGCATGTTTCTCCTTGGATTTATCCTGTATGGGACTCTCTGCACTTCCTGGATTTGATTGACTATTTCCTTTTCCATATTAGGGAAGTTTTCAACTATAATCTCTTCAAATATTTTCTCAGTCCCTTTCTTTCTCTCTTCTTCTGGGACACCTATAATTTGAACGTTGGTGAGTTTAATATTGTCCCAGAGGTCTCTGAGACTGTCCTCAATTTTTTTCATTCTTTTTTTCTTTATTCTGCTCTGCGATAGTTATTTCCACTATCTTATCTTCCAGGTCACTTATCCGTTCTTCTGCCTCTGTTATTCTGCTATTGATTCCTTCTAGAGGATTTTTAATTTCATTTATTGTAGTATTCATCATTGTTTGTTTGCTGTTTAGTTCTTCTAGATCCTTGTTAAATGTTTCTTGTATTTTCTCCATTCTATTTCCAAGATTTTGGACCATCTTAGTATCATTACTCTGAATTATTTCTCAGGTAGACTGCCTATTTCCTCTTCATTTGTTTTGTCTCTTGGGCTTTTACCTCGCTCCTTCATCTGCTGCATATTTCTCCGTCTTCTCATTTTGCTTAACTTACTGTGTTTGGGGTCTCCTTTTTGCAGGCTGCCGGTTTGTAGTTCCCGTTGTTTTTGGTGTCTGCCCCCTTTGGGTAAGGTTGGTTCCATGGGTTGTGTAGGCTTCCTGGTGGAGGGGACTGGTGCATGTGTTCTGATGGATGAGGCTGGATCTTGTCTTTCTGGTGGGCAGGACTGCGTCTGGTGGTGTGTTTTGAGGTTTCTGTGAACTTATTATGATTTTAGGCAGCCTCTCTGCTAATGGGTAGAGTTGTGTTCCTGTCTTGCTAGTTGTTTGGCATGGGGTGTCCAGCACCGTAGCTTCCTGGTCGTTGAGTGGAGCTGGATCTTTGTGTTGAGACTGAGATCTCTGGGAGAGCTCTCGCCGATTGATATTATGAGGGGCCGCAAGGTCTCTGGTGGACCAATGTCCTGAACTTGGCTCTCCCACTTCAGAAGCTCAGATCTGACACCCAACCAGAGCACCAAGACCCTGTCAGCCACGTGGCCAGGTACGTGGGGAGTTTCTTGCCTTTTGGGAAGTCTGAGGTCTTCTCCCAGTGTTCAGTAGGTGTTCTGTAGTTGTTCCACATGTAGATGTATTTTTAATGTATTTGTGGGGAGGAAGGTGATCTCCACATCTTACTCCTTCAGCACCTTGATGCTTATTTTTTGGTTAACTTTTCGATTGAAGTATAACATATCAATATATACTGTGTAAAATGCACAGAAGGTGTATAGTTGGTAAAGTTTTATAAAGTGAGCACATGAACACACCCTCATGGCCACTACCCAGATCAAGATACAAGCACAATTGCTTCCTGGTTGTTAAGGTGCACTGTTCTTCAGAAAGCTCTATCCAAACTCTCCTAAGACATTTCCAGCGTAGAACCTGCCTCTGCCTTCAACCCTGCAGGGACATTCACATGAAGACCTGGAGAGCCAATCACTAAACAAAAGCTTAGACAAGTCACTTAACTAAATCATAGGATATGTGAGGATTTTTTATTCCTATTTAAAGGATGGGAAATACACAATTCAAGTTAAGATTGTCTTAAAGGTAAAAGCGGTAATGCATAATTCATTCAAATGAAGCCTTTGTGTTTATGATAACCCTATGCCTCCACTCTACAATCAAAAGCACATACCCCCAACCAGCCCTACTGCCCAGTTTCTATTCTCATAACTCCCCCTGGTCCCTGAAAACTGTCTTTCCATCATCCCAAGGTGAGACATACCCCTTCCTCTCACAGCTTTGAACCAAAGTATCATGTGTTCCCTGTTCCTTTTCTTTCCCCAATTGTCCCATCACTTCCAGAATGTGATCTTAATATCAGTAGTACTCACAAGACCTGACCAGCCCTTTTTAGTGGGGTTAAGGGCTTATATCCTCCTTTCTAGGGTGACCCTGCCTTTGAGACTTCATCACGCCCAACACCCAGTCCCCAGCTCAGTTACCCACCACTCTGGAGTTTTCTCTATTTGACTTCCTCTGGTAGTCCACATTTCTTTCACTCAAAAGAAGGGGGATTTATACAGGAACCTTCAGGAGGAGCAGGAAGAGTGACACAAGATCAAATATTAACAACATAGAGTCATGGTGAGGTGTATTGTCATTTTGAAAGACTTCCCATGGGGAGCCCTCTTCCCCTATAGATTCTCTATCACCCTGCTTTTTCCCTGGACCCTCCAGCTTCCCTTGGCCTCTGCCCAGTAGCCAAACACTGTAACTCCTCCAGAGACTGATTTGTTGTTTGTACTCTACACCCTGGAGTGTTCCAAATTGCAGGAACAGGAAGGTGCTTAGTGGATGAAAAGTCTTTGTTTCTTCAAGTCCTCAGGGGATACCTAAGAGTTAGAAGAATATAGCATGCATTCTGAAAAGAAAACAAAAGGCCCAAGATTAGTTAGATTTGTGAAACCCTGTTATATGCCAAGCACCCTGCTAAACACATTTCAAAGATGATCTCATTCAATTTTCACAATCCTTTGAGGTAAGCTACCATTATCACATCTACATTTTATAGATGAAATTGAGGTGCATAGAAGGTCACAAAGATAGTAAACCAGTCATGATTCAAATTCTAGCACTCACATTTCATTTCACTTTGTTGTCACACTGATAGCATACTTAATCTCCAAAGTCTGCTTCTCTGTTCATTTCCTCCATTCTGCCTGGGAACTCATGTAGGGCTTCTCCTAGCAGTGTGTTATAAAGTTTTATTTGAACAGAGAAGGGAAATAGAGTATAAGGGAGGCCAAGGAAGATAAGCTTTTCAAACTGGGGGAAGAGCATGGACCTCAGCACAAAGATATGAAAAGACAAAATATTCTCCAAACAGAAGATAAACCAGAGAAGGTAGAATGCAGGGTACTTGAAAGAGAATGCAAATAAATGAGGCTAGAGAGATGCATGGGCCATATTTTAGAGGTCCTGACTTCTGCATGGGTATCACCATGGGTCAGGAATAAAGCTGAGAGGAAGAAGCCAACATGTGCAAGATATAAAGGTTTTTTTAGTGGCAAAAGATGTAGAGATATATGGAAATATGAAAATTCAGGAGACAGTGCTGCATGCTCCCACTTCCCCGATTCCTCAGCAGGGACATAGTTATTAGTGATGTGAATGGTGAGAGGCATTCTGCTGCCTTTTGGAGGGGCATGGAGCTGCTTCATGCCTTCCTCAGCAAATACATTTCTAATGACCGGGAGGTAGTCTAGGTTCAATTTACTAGGCTTAGCCTCCATTAGAAGGTCCATTCTTCAAGCCTGAAAGAGAACTAGTCCCCAAAACTGCTGTACTGTGCTCTGCCCCAAGGTAGACAAAGAGACATTCAGAAATAGACCAAAGTTCTATCCTTAGGAACATGCCGTCCAAGTTTATTAATTTGTTATTTACATTAGTTGATACAGAACCTCAGTTCCCAAGACCCCTGCCCAAAATATTACTGAGATTTCTCAGAAGTTACCTGTAGTAGGTATCTGATATTCACACCCATTTGTAATCCCCTCCTCCCCTTGAGTGTGGACTCAACTTAGTGAATTGCTTCTAATGAATAGAAAGCTGCAAAAGTGATGGGATTTCACTTTGGAGAGTAAGTTACCAACAGACTCTGACTTCCAACTTGCTCACTCTGTTTTGCTGTGTTTCTCACTCTTTCTGAGGTTCTGAGGTAAGCCAGCTGCCATGTTATGAGCTGCCCTGTGGAGAGATCCACATGGCAAGGAAATTATATCTCTGAGTGAGCCTGGAAGTTCATCTTCTGAGGCTTGCCACCAGCCGTGTGAATGAGCTGGGAAGCAAATCCTCCTCCAAGTGAATCTTCAGATGACTACAGTTCTGGCCAACACCTTCATTGCAACCTGTAAGGCAATCTGAGCCAGAGGCATCTAATTAATCCACATCCAGATTTCTGACCACCCCTCCCCCCTTCTCACAGAAACTGTGAGATAATAAATGTTGTTGTCTAAGCTGCTGAATTCGGGCTAATTTGTTACACAGGAAATATAACTAATACAATTGATAACCACATATCTATAGTTTCACATTTACTACAAGAGGAAAATTAATGCCACCACCACTGGCCATTTTTGCTCTTGAGGGTAGTTAATTGATCATGACCATCCTGGACCTCTGGGTCCCAAAATTGCATGATAATGTGTGGGGAAGATGACTTTTCCTGCTGTTAATGATCTGATAGTTCTGTTCCACTAAAAACTGAGAGGCAGATCTCAAAGCAGTGTTTTCTTGTGACATGGTATGTCAGAGTTTATTTACAAACCTCTGTGCCTGGAACCTCAGAGGAACAGACAGGGGCCAGATGCAATTAACAGCCTCCAGGCTGTCTACCTAAATTACCTCTCACATTCAACATACCTGGCTTCTATTCCTCTTAGGAGAATTATATGTCTAGATGACCTTCAGTGACACTCTGCAGGCAACAACCAGACTACTTTTGGAATATTTGACCATTTAAATCTTTGACTCAGGATCTGCTTCTGAGAAAACATAGTCTAAGGAAGTGGATGCTCTTGCCTTATTCCTGATCTTCATGGTAATGGTTTACTCTTTCTCCCTTAAGTAAGATGCATTTAGGAATGAAGTACACATATCAATTACAATCAGTTCTTATTCGAGTGCTTTATGAACAGTAAGTGGCAAGAGTCTTTTTACCATCTCTGGAAAGAAGCCTGTTGTGTTGTGTTCTCCTTTGATCGATTAATGTGGTGATTTAAATTAAAGGATTTCCCATAATTGAACCACACTTACTTTCATTGAATAATCCCACTTGGTCATGGTGGATTACTTTCATAATGTGGTTGGATCTGTTTGCTGATATTTTAATTAGTATTTTTGTATCAATATTTACGAGGAAGTTCATCCCTAGTTTTCCTTTTCTGCAGTCTTTCTCAGGTTCAACCATCGATGTAACTCTTCCTATGTAGGGGAAAAATGGATGTCTTTCTTCTTTTCTTGCAAATCTCTCTTTTTTTTTCTGACTCTCCTGTGAAATCATCTGAACCTATTGTTTTTTCAGAGTAGTTCTTCGCTTTATTTCTTCAGTGCAAATTTGTACTTTCTACCTCTACTGAGGTCAATTTTGACCAAAGGTATTGCATCCTATTTTACTGTATTGTACTGTATTATACTGTACCAATTTCACCCAGGTTTTCCAACTTATTTGCATAGAATTGTGTAATGTCTAATCATTTTTTATTTTATCAGTTTCAGTGATTACTTCTTCTTGTTCTTTTTTTTCTCATACTTTAATGAAGTATAGTTGATTTACAGTGTTGTGTTAGTTTCACGTGTGCAGCAAAGCAGTTCAGTTATATACATATTTACATTCTTTTTCAGTCTTTTCCATTATAGGTTTTTACAAGATATTGAATATACTTCCCTATATTATACAGTAGGTCCTTGTTATTTATCTATTTTATATTTAGTAGTGTGTATCTGTTGACCCCAAACTCCTAATTTATCCCTCTGCACCCCGTCCCCTTTGGTAACTGTAAGTTTGTTTTGTATGTCTTTGTAAATTAGTTCATTTGTATCATATTTTATATTCCACATATAAGTGATATCATATGGTATCTGTTTTTGTCTTTCTCACTTACTTGATTTACCATGATAATCTCTAGGTCCACCCATGTTGCTACAATGGCAATATTCCATTATTTTTATGGCTGAGTAATATTCCATTGTATATATATACCACATCTTCTTTATCCATTCATCTGTCAATGACATTTAGGTTGCTTCTATGTCTTAGCTATTTTAAATAGTGCTGATATGAACATTGGGGTACTTGTATCTTTTCAAAATAGAGTCTTCTCTGGATACATGACCAGGAGTGGGATTGCTGGATCATATGACAACTCTATTTTTAATTTTTGAAGGAACCTCCGTGCTATTTTCCATAGTGGCTGTATCAATTTACATTCCCACCAACAGTGCAGGAGGGCTTCTTTTTCTCCAACCCTCTCCAGCATTTATTATTTGTAGACTTATTGATAATGGCAATTCTGACCAGTGTGAGGAGATACCTCACTGTAGTTTTGATTTGCATTTCTCTAATAATTAGCAGTGTTGAAAATCTTTTCATGTGCCTGTTGGCCATCTGTATATCTTCTTTGCAAAAATGTCTGTTTAGGTCTTCTTCCCATTTTTGATTGGGTTGTTGTTGCTTTTTTGATATTGAACTGTAAGAGCTGTTTGTATATTTTGCAAATTAACCCCTTGTCAGTCGCAATGTTTGCAAATATTTTCTGCCAGTCTGTAGGTTGTCTTTGCATTTTGTTTGTGGTTTCCTTTGCTATGCAAATCTTTTAAGTTTAATTAGGTTCCATTTTTTATTTTTGCTTTTATATCCATTACTCTAGGAAATGGATCCATTAAAAGTGTTTCTGCGATTTTATGTCAAAGACTGTTCTGCCTATGTTTTCCTCTAGGAGTTTTATAGTATCCGGGCTTACATTTAGGTCTTTAATCCACTTTGAGTTTATTTTTGTTTATGCTGTTAGAGAATGTTCTAATTTCATTCTTTTATATGTAGCTGTCCAGTTTTCCCAGCACCACTTATTGAAGAGACTGTCTTTTCTCCATTGTATATTCTTGTCTCCTTTGTTGTAGATTAATTGCCCATTTAAGTATGGGTTTATTCTTGGGCTCTCAATTTTGGTCTATGATCTATGTGTCTGTTTTTGTACCAGTACCATACTCTTTTGATTACTGTAGCTTTGTAGTATAGTCTGAAGTCAGGAAGCCTGATTCCTCCAGGTGTGTTTTTCTTTCTCAGGATTGCTTTGGCTCTTCAGGGTCTTTTGTGTTTCCCTACAAAGTTAATTTTTTTTGTTCTAGTTATGTGAAAAATACCATTGGTAATTTAATAGGGATTGCATTGAATCTTTAATTGCCTTGGGTAGTATGGTCATTTTAATAATATTGTTTCTTCCAATCCAAGAATATGATATATCTTTCCATCTGTTTATGTCATCTTCAATTTCTTTCAGCAGCATTTTATAGTTTTTGGAGTACAGGTCTTTTACCTTCTCTGATAGGTTTATTCCTAGATATTTTATTCTTTTTGATGTGATGGTAAATGGGATTGTTTTCTTAATTTCTCTTTCTGATATTTGGCTCTTAGTGTATAGAAGTGCAACCGATTTCTGTATATTGATTTTGTATCCTGCAACATTACCAAATTCATTGATGAGCTCTAATAGTTTTCTGATGGTGTCTTTATGATTATCTATGTATAGTATCATGTCATCTGCAAACAGTGACAGTTTTACTTCTTTCCAATTTCGATTCCCTTTATTTGTTTTTCTTCTCTGATTGCTGTGGCTAGGACTTCCAAAACTGTGTTGAATAAAAGTGGTGAGAATGGACACTGTTGTCTTGTTCCAGTTTTTAGAGGGAATGCTTTCAGCTTTTCACCACTGCGTATGGTGTTAGCTGTGGGTGTTGTATATGGCCTTTATTATGTTGAGGTATGTTCTCTCTATGCCCACTTTCTGGAGAGTTTTTATCATAAATGGATGTTGAATTTTATCAAAAGCTTTTTCTGTATCTATTGAGATGATCACTGGTTTTTATCTTTCAATTTGTTAATGTGGTGTATCACATTGATTGATTTGTGGATACTGAAAAACTCCTTCATCCCTGGGATAAATCCCACTTGATTGTAATGTATGATCCTTTTAAAGTATTGTTGGACTCAGTTTGCTAGTATTTTGTTGAGGATTTTTTCTTCTGTGTTCATCACTGGTATTGGTCTGTAATTTTCTTTTTTTGTGTGTGTAATATCTTTGTCTGGTTTTGGTGTCAGGGTGATGCTGACCACATAGAATGAGTTTTGAAGTGTTCCTTCCTCTGCAATTTTTGGGAATAGTGTGAGAAGGATAGGTGTTGACTCTTCTTTTAATGTTTGGTATAATTCACCTCTGAAGCTATCTGTTCCTGGACTTGGGTTTGTTGGGAGGTTTTAAATTCCTGATTCAATTTCAGTACTGGTAATTTGTCTGTTCATGCTTTCTATTTCTTCCTGAGTCAGTCTTGGGAGATTGTACCATTCTAAGAATTTGTCCATTTCTTCTAGGTTGTCATTTTACTGGCGTATAGTTGCTTGTAGTAGTCTCTTATGATCCTTTGTATTTCTGTGGTGTTGGTTTAACTTCTCCTTTTTCATTTCTGATTTTATTGATTTGGGACCTCTCCCTTTTTTCCTTGATGCATCTAGCTAAAGGGTTATCAATTTTGTTTATCTTTTCAAAGAACTAACTTTTAGTTTTGTCGATCTTTTTTTTTGTCTTCATTTCATTTATTTCTGCTCTGGTTGTTATGATTTCTTTCCTTCTACTAACATTGGGGTTTTTTTTTTTTTTGTTCTTTTCTAGTTGCTTTAGGTGTAAGGTTAGCTTGTTTATTTGAGATTTTTCTTGTTTCTAGATGTAAGTTTGTTATCACTATAAACTTCCCTTTTAGAACTGCTTTTGCTGCATCCCATAGGTTTTGGATGGTTGTGTTTACATCTTCATTTGTCTCTAGGTATTCTTTAATTGCCTCTTTGATTTCTCCAGTGAGCCATTGGTTGTTTTGTACCATATTGTTTAGCCTCCATGTGTTTGTGTTTTTTGTAATTTTTTTCTTGTAGTTGATTTCTAGTCTCATAGTGTTGTGGTCAAAAAGATGCTTGATATTATTTCAGTTTTCTTAAATTCATTGAGGCTTTATGGTCTAGCATGTGATCTATCCTGGAGAATGCTCCATGTACACTTGAAAAGAATATGTATTCTGCTGCTTTTGGATGGAATGATATGTGTGTGTGTGTGTGTGTGTGTGTGTGTGTGTGTGTGTGTATAATATATATATACATAAAATCAATTAAGTGCATTTGGTCTAATGTGTTGTTTAAGGCCTGTGTTTCCATGCTGATTTTCTGTCTGGATGACCTCTCCATTGGTGTAAATGGGGTGTTAAAGTCCCCCACTATTATTGTGTTACTTTCAATTTCTCCTTTTATGTCCATTAATATTTGCTCTATATATTGAGCTGCTCCTATGTTGGGTGCATATATATTTACAATTGTTATAACTTCTTCTTGGATTGATCACCTGGTCATTATGTAGTGTCCTTCTTTGTCTCTTGTAACAGTTTCTATTTTAAAGTCTATTTTGTCTGATATATGTATTGCTACTTTGGCTTTTTTTGTTTCCATTTGCATACATTACCTTTTTCCATCCCCTCACTTTAGTGTGTATGTGTCCCTAGATCTGAATTGAGTCTCTTTAGGCAACATATATACAGGTCTTGTTTTTCTATCCATTCAGCCAGTCTATGTCTTTTGGTTCGAGCATTTAGTATGTTTACATTTAAGGTAATTATCAATATGTATGTTCTTATTGCCATTTTGTTGTTTTGTATTTGTTTTTAATAGGTCTTTTTTCCCCTTTCTTCTTTTGTTCTCTTGTGATTTGAGGACTATCTTTAGTGTTATGTTTGGATTCCTTTTTATTTTTTGTGTGTAGATCTGTTATAGATTTTTGGTTTGTTGTTACCATCAAGTTATTATATTGTAGTATACACACACACACACACATAATATGATTGTTTGAAGTTGCTGATCTCTTAATTTCAAATGCATTTTAAAAACCCTGCATTTGTACTCTCCTACCTTTACAATTATTATTTTTGATATCATATTTTACATCTAATTTTTTTGTGTATCCCTTAGTTGCTTGTTGTACACGTAGAAAAGTTTACTATTGGGTGGGCCAAAAGGTTCATTCGTTTTTTTCTGTAAGATGGCTGTAGTAGGACTTAGTTGTCTTTAACTTCATTTGAAACTATTTTGTTAGATTGTAAGTGACAGCTGTCATATCAGCGTGCATTTAAAACAAGACTTATCGGGCTTCCCTGGTGGTGCAGTGGTTAAGCATCCACCTGCCAGTGCAAGGGGACACGGGTTCGAGCCCTGGTCCAGGAAGATCCCACATGTCAAGGAGCAACTAATCCTGTGCGCCACAACTACTGAGCCTGCACTCTAGATCCCAGAAGCCACAACTTCGAAGCCTGCACGCCTAGACCCCGTGCTCCACAACAAGAGAAGCCACCGCAATGAGAAGCCTGCGCACCGATACGAAGAGTAGCCCCTGCTCGCCGCAACTAGAGAAAGCCCACACAGCAACGAAGAACCAATGCAGCCAAACATTAATTAATTAATTAATTAATTAAATCTATTTTTTTAAAAGACATCAAAATTGGTGAATTTTTGTGTAGCCATTTTAATATTGATGATGGAAGAAAAAAAGCAACATTTTCAGCATATTATGCTTCGTTAGTTCAAAAAAGGTACTAATGCAACTGAATCACAAAAAAAGATTTGTGCGGTGTATGAAGAAGGTGCTGTGACTGATCGAACATGTCAAAAGTGGTTTGCGAAGTTTTGTGCTGGAGATTTCTCACTGGACGATGCTCCATGGTCGGGTAGACCAGTTGAAGTGGATAGCGATCAAATTGAAACAATAATTGAGAATAATCAACGTTATACCACGTGGGAGATAGCCGACATACTCAAAATATCCAAAGCAAGTGCTGAAAATCATTTACACCAGTTTGGTTATGTTCCTTGCTTTGATGTTTGGGTTCCACATAAGTTAAGTGAAAAAACCTTCTTGACCATATTTCCGCATGTGATTCTCTACTGAAACGTAAAGAAAATGTTCGCTTTTAAAACAAATTGTGACAGGTGATGAAAAGTGGATACTGTACAACAATGTGGAATCGAAGAAATCATGGGGCAAGTGAAATGAACCACCACCAACCACACCAAAGGTCGGTCTTCATCCTAAGAAGGTTATGTTGTGTAAGTGGTGGGATTGGAAGGGAGTCCTCTATTATGAGCTCCTTCTGGAAAACCAAACGATTAATTCCAACAAGTACTGCTCCCAATTAGACCAAATGAAAGTGGCCCTCGACAAAAAGCATCCAAAATTAGTCAACAGATAAAACATAATCTTCCATCAGGATAACGCAAGACCGCATGTTTCTTTTTTTTTTTCTTAACATTTTTATTGGAGTATAATTGCTTTACAATCGTGTGTTAGTTTCTGCTTTATAACAAAATGAATCAGTCATATATATACATATATCCCCATATCTCTTCCCTCTTGCATCTCCCTCCCTCCCTCCCTCCCTATCCTACCCTTCTAGCTGGTCACAAAGCACAGAGCTGATCTCCCTGTGCTATGCAACTGCTTCCCACTAGCTATCTATTTTACATTTGGTAGTGTATATATGTCCATATATACACTACCACTCTCTCACTTTGTCCCAGCTTTGACCAGGCAAAAACTGTTACAGCTTGGCTGGGAAGTTCTGATTCATCCGCCGTACTCACCAGACATCGCACCTTTGGATTTACATTTATTTCAGTCTTTAAAAAATTCTCTTAATGGAAAAAATTTCAATTTCCTGGAAGACTGTGAAAGGCACCTGGGACAATTTCTTGCTCAAAAAGATGGAAAGTTTTGGGAAGATGGATTATGAAGTTGCCTGAAAAATGGCAAAAAGTAGTGGAACAAAAGGGTGAATACCTTGTTCAATAAATTTCTTGGTGAAAATGAAAAATGTGTCTTTTATTTTTACTTAAAAAACTGAAGGCACTTTCTGGCCCACCCAATACTTTTGTCTTTTAACTTCCCTACTAGCTTTGTGTGTGGATGATTTCCTACCTTTATCGTATGTTTGCCATTACTGGTGAGCTTTTTCATTTTGTAATTTTCTTGTTTCTAGTTGTGGCCTTTCCTTTTTCACCTAGAGAAATTCCTTTAACATTTGTTGTAAAGCTGGCTTGGTGGTGCTAAATTCTTTTAGCTTTTGCTTGTCTGCAAAGCTTTTGATATCTCCATAAAATCTGAGTAAGAGCCTAGATGCCAGTTTGGGAAGGCCTTGCTAGTTGGGGAGCTGTCCTCCAGAGTGAAGTATTCTCTAAACCAACATTCAACGTATAGAACTGTGTCCCCAATAACTAGAATCCATGTTCCAGGAACCAAGGGATAGGAATATGTTTAGCTTCTCTCACCATCACCCCCAGCATTCAAGTTTTGGTATTTAAACTTCCTCTTCTCACAATCTGAAGCTCTTTTGAGTTTGAGGTCTTAGTTCAGGGGAAATATTTCTACCAGAGTTCTAGTAAAACTTCTACTGAACTTTAATCCTCAACTACCACTTGGTCTCTTTGGGTTCTTCTTGTCAACAGACTAGCAGGTAAAGATGTGTATCACTACTGATAAGCTTAGCTGACCCTGATTACCAAAATGAGCCATCATTGTTGCTACACAATGGAGGTGGAGAGGAATATACTGGAACCCAGGGGATTAATCAGCATGTCTCTTGGTTTTTCCATGCTCAATAGTAATAGTATATGGGCAAATGAAGCAAGTGGCCTGACAAGGACAAGACACATAATAGTTCAGACTCCTGGGGAGTAAAGATCTAGTTTACCCACTAGGCAAGCAACTGACACTAGTCAAAGGGTTAGAAAAGAATGAGAAAAATCTATAATGAGTGGAGGAGGAAGAGGGAATGAACATCAAATACAACCTTAGGGTCAGATATGACAGTAGAGATTATAGCTTGTTTTACTCACCCCCTTGCCTTAAATCATGCCAGAGATTGCAGCTAGCTACTACTTTGAAGATAAATACATAAATGATTAACTCGTACCTTACCTTTCTGGGAAGAAGTGAAAGCATGTTATTTTTACAAAATAGATAGGCCATGTATTGTGGTGTGAGAGCTGGATATAATGGATGGCATGCATAGACATGCATGGTGCAAGGAGTGAAATATATCTACCTTTGTATACACCATGTTGGGTCTTCTCATCTTCATCTGTCCCCTGCACATTTGTCCACTTGTTTCATTCCAGCCACTGTTGTGGCAGCTTCTCTGTGTGAAGCCTGATCAAGTTCATGTAGGCACATCCACACAGTTCTTCACCTCATGCCCAAAATTCTTATGTCTCACTTTCCACCTCTAGGCTTCCTTGTTGACACTGAGTAATAATGTCCTGTGGAACCTACTTGGTACACATGCGTGGGCAATCCAGAAGTAGGACCAGTTAATACGTAATGCAGCCAACCTTTATTAACAGGATATGGAAGCAGGAAGATAAATTCTCCTTCCCCTATCCTTACTCCAGACAGGTTTTTCTAATATGATATCATTCATTTGCACTTTTACAAGATGCTGGCATGTTGGTAAGCATTCAGTCACGCTTGTTACAAAATGGTGATCATCTTAGTAAAACACCGTCAAATTCCCTTGCCTTTCTTCTCTGTATCACTTCACCTTTTCCCACTCCTGCTTCCCTGAAATTACAACTCTTAATGAAGTACCAGTAAATAAGCTTTGTTTTACATTGATCTACATGCATTTTATTTATTTACTTTATTTATTTTTTAACATCTTTATTGGAGTATAATTGCTTTACAATGGTGTGTTAGTTTCTGCTTTATAACAAAGTGAATCAGCTATACATATACATATATCCCCATATCTCCTCCCTCTTGTGTCTCCCTCCCACCCTCCCTATCCCACCCCTCCAGGTGGTCACAAAGCACCGAGCTGATCTCCCAAACAAAAACAATCAGTTAAGTTTCTTAAGCTTTTACTCTAGAATGTTCTTTTTTTGCAGGCAGGTCCTGTGTCTTTCTGGTTTCTCCCTTTTCCCACAGTGAAATTTCTGGTGTGTAGTAGAAAGTTAAATATTTGTTGTACGTATTTGTTGAACACAGTTGTTGACTATGTTCAACAAGTACTAATGTTTCATTAATTCTCTAAATGTAATCAGAAAGAAATAAGAAATGGTCTTTCAAAAATGAAAGAAGCTGAAGGTAGAAATATTATTTGACTATCCATGGGCACTAATTCTATCCCTGAATTCCTTTTTGACATTGAGTTTGCTTCAAGAAGCCAGAGAACTTGATGCCTGTAAACATTCTCTTAAAGTATACACATAAAATTAGCATTTCTTGCTTTTTAGATTTTACTTGAGTAGCGACATAATTCCCCAATCTAAAAGGTCAGGTGAGGGGGCGGTGGGGGAGGGTTTGATTGGGAGTTTGAGACTAGCAGATGCAAACTATTATATATAGAATGGATAAAAAAACAAGGTCCTATTATATAGCACAGGGAACTATATTCAATATCCTGTAATAAACCATAATGAAAAACAGAACAACATTTTTTAAATAAAATTAATGATATGGAAAAAACTGGTCAGGTGCAACAAGTTTTGAGCTTCCAGATCCAGGGGGATTCTAAGTGTCCCTGGCAGCTGTGACCACCCCCTTCAAGTAGAAACCCTTCTGAAGTATGATGTATCTATGTCTCCTCTGGGTAGACACCTAAGCTCTGATAAGTTTCTGTATCCTAGGGAAAAAATCATGGATTTAAAATACCCTGATAGTAAGCACAAATGAGATCTCTTTTTTTCTAATCTGTGACCTGCCAGGAATGCGTTGAAAAATGAATTGCATTAATAAGTTACCTAATGTTAACCTATCTTTGCAGTTTTTGTTAGAATCGCTTGGATACTTATGTGTTATTATGATGCATCTTTGGTTTTGATTTGCTGATTTTAATTTTGGGAAGATTTTTTTATCCTTTGTCATAAGTGAATAGTGTATAATTTTGTTTGTTTCTTTTCTATACTATTGTTATTCTAATTTGACTTCAGGATGATGTTACCTCCATATTGTGAAGCTTTCTATATTTAATATATTGTACAATAGGCCCCCATTTGGATTTCCATCAAGGTTTTTCCATAGCAATTACCTCCTTCCCCATATGCCTTTGTCTTTACTTAGTAGAGTTTTTGCTACATAGGAGATACTTCAGTGCCTACTTGTTATTTATTGATTTACTAATTCATTGAACTGGCAATTCTGCAATGCTGTTGTTGAGTTGCTTGCCTTCTCCTTTTATCTCTAGGAAATTAGATAATCTTAAAAAAATAAACAAAATAGTGCGTCTAGGTAATTTTAGGATGAGTATAATATAAAACCTTTATTCTGTAGCTAGAGAAATAGAAGTGACCTTTGGGGGAGAAGGGCTTTTCTTGACATATCAAAGAAATGCCTCAACTTTGGTCCCCCAAATCTATAATTGTGCTTATGTTCTATGACACCCTCCTTTCAGGATTTTCTATATGCTGTGTGAATCCTACCTCCTCTATAATTTTCAGAAGTCTCTAAATTATTCTAAGTCTATTCTGTCACTCATGTCACACTTCAAGTCAGCTGATTCTGTTCAGTGGTGAACTGCTGAGAAGTAGCACGGACAATAACAGAGTGTAGTAATCTTCAAACAAGTCATGTTCTTGAATCTGGGCTTGGTCACTTATTAATTGTTTACTTTTGAGTAGGTTATTTAATATCTAAAAGCCTCAGTTCCTCAAATATAAAAGAGCTCTGAAAATAGCTACCTCACAGTGATTAAATAAAATGGTAAATTGTAAAGCGCTTAGCACATGGCCTTACATGTCATTAGTTCTCTATAAATCAGCTGGGTATATTGTTCTGGATGTGATGAGGGAGGTCTGGACCCGAGTTAAAGATTTGGTAATCAACTTCAGTTTGCACCAAGATGGTAACTGAATTCATGAATAATGAAGGCAGTGGTTAACAACCTTGGCTGCACAAATCACCCAGAGAACTTTGCAAAAGCTACAGTTGGTGTTTAGAAAAACAACACAGTCCCCCAAGATTCTGACTGAACTGGTATAGAGCAGTGGTTCTCCAACTTTAACATGCATCGGAATCACCTGGAAAGCTTGGTAAACCACAGATTGTTGACACCTATCCCAAGAGTTTCTGATTCAGAAGATTAAGAATTTGCATTTCCAGTACGTCTCAGGTGATGCTGCTGGTGCAGCTGCTGGAGGGAAGATTCATAAACATGAATATTCTCCTGGCAGCATAAGCACTCTTCTACTAATGCGTCAGAGTAAAAATAATAACTGCACTCCAGCTGTCCTCATTAGAGATTTCACCAATTTTCCTAAGCTCAAAGCTGAGGATGAGGATGTATTGATGAGAAAAACTAAGACATGAAAAGTGGGTTTTGATATCAGGTACAGCTATCTAGAGGGAGAGTGTGAGACAATGAAGTGACTGAATGGCTACTAGTCACAGTCTTGTTTTGCCCAAACCTGTTTCTGGAGGGAGACGGTTGGGCAGTAAGAAGAGACCCTAAAAAGGAGGGAGTTCGCAGTGGTTTCTGCTCACACAGAAAGTGATACGACTTGTGTCTTCTTCTATAATAATTAAGGAAATATTTATTGTTTTTCACGTGGAATGGTGTAATATCACTATTTACTAAGTTTATTTTCTTTACTATCAAGTTTAAGATTCTAGCCCATTTCTGACAGTTGCAACTTTTTTTTTCTTGTTGAAGAGTGAATCACCATACAGTACTTATACAGGTGGACATACTTAAAGGTCTCCCAATTAAAAACAAAAAGTAAGCACCAATCCTCAGCTGCCACTTTACTTCTGGTTTAATAGATTCAGGAAGCTCATTGGCTCCAGCCTGACCAATCATGTCCGGCCTCCAACTCTGACCAATTAGGTTCACTTCACTTCTGCTTAAGTGAGATTCTGCAGCTTGCTAGCTCTTTCTACTGCAGACTGAAGCGAAGCGAGGGTTGATCATAAGTACTAGAGGTGAGAAACTGGAGCTTTTCAAGTTTAGGTTCTCTTTTCTGTTAGTGTCTGTTTTTCTTTGCTTTTCTGTTTCTACCTCCTTTGAGAGACAGTGAATTTCCTGCTGCTGGGTGGGGGTGGGGGTGGGGTGGAAACAAGCAAAATGAACAAGGCACCTAGATTTTAGTCCTCTTTCCTTTCATCTCGCTTACAATCCCAAACTATTTGCAAGAGGTCAAAACTTGGGCTTTCTTCTCACTAATGAAAAAAGAGAAACTTGGTACTGAGTTGAAGAATGCTTTGGGCTGATGAGACACTGGAGACTATCTCTTCAGGTGGAATTCTTTTCTCCACCCCTGCTTCATTTACTTGGCTTGTTGCGGGCTCTTGGAAAACCTGGAACTGGAAATAAGTCTCAAAGATGATGCTAGCTAAAGGGCCAGGCTACCAGCATTAACCCTGCTTTCATTAGGAAGGGCATTCCTAATTTTCCATATGGCATCCCTTACGATGGAGCGCTGCAAGAAGGACCTTCTTTGGTTGGCTCAACCTTTGGTTCTAATTCTAGCTTAATCTCTTAAAAGTAGCCTCACCATCCCTGACAAGGGTGGGTATGGGCTACTTTCTCTCCTGACTCATAACATCAGAGGGAAACCTTATGAATACAGCCCATTGTCTTCCTGGTGGCTTCAGTAGGCTTACTTTATAGCTACCTTCTACTCCAAAGCCATCCAGAACTTTCAGGAAGGATTAAATGTCTAGTCATTTTGTGTCTAGGACATTTGTCCTGTATGAGATCCTTTTTTTTTTGCAGTACGCGGGCCTCTCACTGTTGTGGCCTCTCCCATTGCGGAGCACAGCCTCCGGACGCGCAGGCTCAGCGGCCATGGCTCACGGACCCAGCCGCTCCGCGTCATGTGGGATCTTCCCGGACCGGGGCACGAACCTGTGTCCCCTGCATTGGCAGGCGGACTCTCAACCACTGCGCCACCAGGGAAGCCTGAGATCCATTTTTTAACGGAATCTTTTCAGGACACAAGGGTTGTTAGTCTAATTTAACTTTCCTGATCTCTCCATTCCTCTTAATCAGACTCTTTCTTAGGTTGAAATCTGGGAGACACTTTTTTTTAAATAACTTTTATTAAAGTGTTTAAAAATTTAAAGCATTATTATAAACATACACATATATACATATGTGTATGTATACATATATATGTGTGTGTGTGTGTTATGGAAGTAAACTAAATTTCTGGTAAAAATTGGAAATCTACAAGATAATTTCATTCTGATCTAATGCATTTTTTCTTCATAAATTATAAGGAAGTAATTAGTTCCTTGAAATTTGCTATCCCTTAGACTAATTCCTAAGAAGCATCATAAGAAGCATCATTAAAGTTGATAGGACATCGCCTCATGAACTTTTTTTTCGTTATTAATAAACTATTTTTTAAAGCAGTTTTAGATTCACAACAAAATTGAGCAGGAGGTACAGAGAGTTCCATATACATACAACTTCTATGCTATGCACATTCCTCACCAGAGTCCTACACTTGTTAACAATCAATGAATCTTTGCTGACACATCATCACACAAAATCCATAATTTACATTAGGGTTTACTCCTGTTGTTATATATTTTATGAGTTTTGATAAATGTAAAATGACATGTATCCACCATTGTAGTATCATAAAGAATTGTTTCACTGTCCTAAAAGTCCCTTGTGCTCTGCCTATTCATCTCTCCATCTGGGAGACACTCTTGTGTTCATTTAGATTCTGATTCCATTTGTATTTATGGAATTTTGGAGGCAAGACCCAAGGCTAGGGAATGACTTGTGCTGAGGGGATAGACTATACTATCCATAATGTCCTCATATTCCTGCTGTTTAGATGTCCCTCTTTTTCTTTCGAGCTCTTAACTTGGCGTTTTTGTCTTCATAGAAACAGGTGGTTCCTCTTGTGTACTTCCTTGGCCCCTAACTGTTAAAGTCTTTGAAATTATTTAATTTTGTCAGAAGTAGTCTTTCTTTTATAACCCTAGGATTTTCAATTAGAGTTAATCATAACGGTACTGCTGAAATCACAATCTGCAGCTTTCTTATGGGACACCAGACTCGAGAGTTCCCTTCCATAATTCATGTCCAAACTGCAGACCTTTAAATTCAAGAATCTATACTTCAGAACCTATTTTCTGGTAGGGTTTGCTCGTGTCCCTCAGCCTGCAGTTGAGACTCATTAACCTCATAATTGAGTTGAGAAACAAGATCCCTGTAAGGTATATGGGTTGGAGGATGGAATTGGACCAGTAAATGGGATTATGACACTGATTCCAGAAGTTTTCCTTCCTCCCTGATACTGCTTGTGTCTTCAGAGAGTGAAAGAATCATGTTACAGGAGAAGCCCTGAAATGCACTGGGACCCTGTTGATAGGTGAAATCTAAGTGCACTTCCTAAAGGACTCATCTGTCTGTTGCTTAAAGGGAATTCAAAGTTTTCCTTAGTGCATGAGTAGTTACTTCTGACTGAGGGCTGAGATAGCATGTTAAGTCAGAAGCTCACAGATGCTGTTCATCACTTACTAATACGACTAACCCAGCAGGATTAAATACCCTCACTTGTGGCTGGCTTCCTTTAGAGGGCTTATCTTCATCCATGTAGAATAATCTTATTCCTATCGTGAGCCATCACAACATGAAGCAGAATATCTTAGGACCCAGTTTCCTATCAACGATTACAGAATTTTTAACTTAAAGATGTCATAAGGCAGACAAACAACCCACTAACAATCCTAGTTAGTATGGTGAAAGTGGCAGCTGCCAAAATTTGGGGGGGTGGTAGTCAAATCCTGGATCAAAGGATGAGGAAGGAGTTTGCACCAGGGAAGATGAGAGCAGGGACAATTAAGGAGACCTGGGAGTTCAGGAGAAATGCCCCTTGCAGTAGGGTACCATAGGTGTTTGTAGCCTCGAGGACTCCCTTTCAGGAATGCGACACTGCTATAGTAACAGGAGTTGCTGTTCAATCTAACTTGTTATCTTCGGCAGCTGTTATCTAGACATAATATTAAATACCAGTGGAAAGCTTCCTAGTCCCTGTTTTGCTAACAGTATTGCCTTGGGCTTATTTTAGGACTCTTGTCCCACAGGAACTAGAGGTTGATGGTTCAGTGCTGTTCACAAGATTTGTGAGTCTGCATAACTGTTCTTCTCACTGAAGACTATTCAGATCACTTGGGAGCTTTTTGTTTATGGTTACATGATGGCTCCTGAGCTGGGTTCAACTTGGGATGTTTTAAAGCAATCTTAAACTTTCGCTGTCTGGTCTTGTGGAAGCTGTCCAGGTCAGAGCAGGGATAATTGTCAACCCTAAGAAAAGGACATGACAGGGTAATTGTATCTTCAGTTTCCTCATATTGCTGTGTTCTATTGCTGAGGATTCTAAGCCCCCATGTGGGGTTTCTCCAGGGTTTGCATGTCCTATATTGGTATCAAGAATTGTTTTGAGTAGATCTAGGTAGAAAGCAATCCTTTTTTGGAACAGGTAAGTCTGGACTCACTGCACATAAGTTTGGATGCACACAGTAGGGTGCAAGCTATTACCTTGCTTCCTTTTTTCCTATAAGCAGACTTCTGATTGGCTGCCTTACTCCATGCTCTTTATAGAGGTTGTGGCATCAACAGCCAGAAAAAGTGGGATGTGTGTTGGTGAGGGGTTAATGCAAACTCAGTACATGCCTTTTCCTTCTGGCTGCTGCTACTTAACACTAGTTTCTTGGACAGCAAAATTTGCAGTATCTCTCTTCTGCAATGACCACCAGCTAATACATGTTCTTAAAGAATCAGTATTGAACTTGACTGTCAAATAACAAGCTATAAACATTCATCCCTCTGATAAAGAGCCTCTTATAAGCAGTCACCTTTACCACCAATGACTGCCTAACACTCAAAAAGGTTCTTTATGCATGCCCTTAAAGACAGTTTTCAGATTTATCCAGATTCCTCTAAAACCTTGCATTTTGATAGTGTTAGGGTGAGTTAGGGTTAGCAACTGAGAGAATCTGAGTGAGATACCAAGAAACTTAGTTAACATTCTACAACTAGGATACTGGGGCTTTGTATTGTCCAGCTGACAACTTGACTCAGCATCCTAACTAGTTTTGAGGAAATAAAACTTAAAACACAACATCCTGCCAACAGAACCTCTCCACAAAGGTACAAGAGAAGTTTTGAATAAGCGTTAGCATGTGATGCTCATGACAAACAACTAGCTAAAGAGATTGCAAAGACAAATTTTGTCCATTTATATAGCAAAGTAGATATCCCATTACACGCCTGTTATCAAGACAGATGATAAATAAAGACTGAGGAGAACTATTGGTTACAGTTATCTTAAATTCACCTGGTAATTTGGATAGTCACCTGTGTTTAATTGCCTTTATCCAGAGGAAAAATTTCTCACATTTTCATATGCGAGGTAGATTGGCAGCTTGGAGCCAAGTATTGGTGAAATAAGGCTCCTACCCTCCTGCCACAGAAACTTGGAGATAGACTAGTACAATTCAATTTTAGATGGCTTAGAAAGCCAGGGAGAGCAGTAGAGATAAGATGCCTATAGAAAGAGATGTGGTACACCCAAGTTAATACTCTTTACAAGACTTGATCTGTTTTTGCAGCAGCTCAAATTAATTGAGCTCTGCCTTAAATGCAGAGCACAAAATCCATGTTTCTGTTTATCTAAATGTACCTGTTAGAAGTTAGTCCTTTTTTACTTAAACAGTGTTCTGTGTAATCCCTTCATATAACTGATTTGAAGACTTCATCTCTATGTTGCCGTAGTTCATTCTGACTTGTCTGACATTTCACTGTGTAAATACATAGTTTATGCATGCTCTTACTGAGTCTTTGGAGTTTTAGGACTTTGCTATTAAGTGCATTTGTGAACACTTTTACATGTCCATTGTTGTACACGTAAGCTTCTTGGTATACTTAGAGTGAAACTCAAACTATAAGGGTATACAAATGCTCAGTTTTAGGAGACAGTGCGAAACTGTCATACAAAGTCATTGCCTTGATTTACACCATAAGAAAAACTTAACCAACACCCTCTCCAACACTAATCAGATCTTATTTTTCAAAATTAAATGGCCTTCAATGATAATATCTCAATATATATTACTGATTGCTATTTATAATTTCTTGTGTGTTTAAAGATTTTGAAACCATTTTCTTGTCCAATTTCTCTTAGCATTAGGACCTTTGATAGTTATTTAGATCTTTAAGTCCTTTGTGTAAGTGAATCTTTCCATTTATAATGTCTTATAATTTAAGGGACTTTTGAAAATTTAGTCCAATTTTCTGTATTTCTTGGAGGAGACATGTCTAAATTCTCATTTCCCCCAAGAACTAACTTATTCACCTATATTTCTATACCAAGAATTAAAGTTACTTTCACATTTAAATTCTTAACACATCTGGAATTCATTTTTGTTTATGGAGTAAGGTTGGGATCTAATGAATTTCCATGTGGATAGTGATTTTTCCAGGTACACTAATTGAACAGGCCCTCCTGTCAGTAAGTTCTTACTGAGTTAAGATAAAGGTGGAATGCTGTGTACAAAGAGAAGATTGTCCTGTTGACTGATCTCCTGGTCTGTGAGAAAAACATGGACCTGTGGGTCTATGGCATAGGTCTTGGACATATATACCTGAAAAGGCAAAACTCCAGTGGAATATCAATGCAGGGATCTCTGTGTAAGGTGGAACGTAACTCACGTTAGCCTCATCCTTTGATCCTTTCTCATCTTCATTCACATCCCTGCAGGGATGAGAGTTCAGGAGGCTGCATAGTTATAGGCCCTCCCAATGGGACTGAGGATGAAGGACTGTTCTATTTCCTCACCCATATACTTCTACAAAGCTAAGACAACTTTGTGCCAAGTTAAATCCTATTTGTCTTATGTGCATAATACAAACACATGACCACTGCTAGTAGTCATGCATCTGTTCTAATAATTCTCCTTTTCTTTAACACCTTTATTGGAGTATAGTTGCTTTACAATGTTGTGTTAGTCTCTGCTATATAACAAAGTGAATCAGCTATATGTATACATATATCCCCATATCCCCTCCCTCTTGCATCTTCCTCCCACACTCACTGTCCCACCCCTCTAGGTGGTCACAAAGCACTGAGTTGATCTCGCTGTGCTATGCAGCTGTTTCCCACTAGCTATCTATTTTACGTTTGGTAGTGTATATAAGTCAATGCTACTCTCTCACTTCCCAGCTTACCCTTTCCCCTCCCTGTGTCCTCAAGTCTATACTCTACATCTGCGTCTTTATTCCTGTCCTGCCCCAAGGTTCATCAGAACCATTTTTTGTTAGATTCCAAACATATGTGTTAGCATACGGTATTTGCTAAGAGCGGTTTTGCTCTTTCTGACTTCACTCTGTGTGACAGACTCTAGGTCCATCCACCTCACTACAAATAACTCAATTTCATTTCCTTTTATGGCTGAGTAATATTCCATTGTTTATATGTGCTACATCTTCTTTATCCATTCATCTGTCAATGGATACTTAGGTTGCTTCCATGTCCTGGTTATTGTAAATAGTGCTGCAATGAACATTGTGATATGTCTTTTTTTGAATTATGGTTTTCTCAGGGTATATACCCACTAGTGGGATTGCTGGGTCATATGGTAGTTCTATTTTTAGTTTTTTAAGGAACCTCCATACTGTTCTCCCTAGTGGCTGTATCAATTTACATTCCCACCAACAGTGCAAGAGGGTTCCCTTTTCTCCACACCCTCTCCAGCATTTATTGTT
>NC_041229.1:61116598-61133937 GCF_002837175.3 Physeter macrocephalus | reverse complement strand
CCTGGCCTTACATTTAGGTCTTTAATCCATTTTGAGTCTATTTTTGTGTATGGTGTTACGGAGTGTTCTAATTTCATTCTTTTACTTGTAGCTGTCCAGGTTTCCCAGCACCATTTATTGAAGAGGCTGTCTTTTCTCCATTGTATATTCTTGCCTCCTTTGTCAAAGACAAGGTGACCATATGTGTGTGGGTTTATCTCTTGGCTTTCTATCCTGTTCCATTGATCTATATTTCTGTTTTTGTGCCAGTACCATACTGTCTTGATGACGGTAGCTTTGTAGTATAGTCTGAAGTCAGGAACCCTGATTCTTCCAGCTCCCTTTTTCTTAAAATTGCTTTGGCTATTCAGGGTCTTTTGAGTTTCCATACAAATTGTAAAATTTTTTGTCCTAGTTCTGTGAAAAATGCCATTGGTAATTTGATAGGGATTGCCCTGAATCTTTAGATTGGGTAGTAGAGTCATTTTCACAATATTGATTCTTCCAATCCAAGAACATGGTATATCTCTCCATCTGTTTGTATCATCTTTAATTTCTTTCATCAGTGTCTTATACTTTTCTGCATACAGGTCTTTTGTCTTCTTAGGTAGGTTTATTCCTAGGTATTTTATTCTTTTTGTTGCAGTGGTAAATGGGAGTGTTTCATTAATTTCTCTTTCAGATTTTTCATCATTAGTTTATAGGAATGATAGAGATGTCTGTGCATTAATTTTGTATCCTGTTACTTTACCACATTCATTAATTAGCTCTAGTAGTTTTCTGGTCGCATCTTTAGGATTCTCTATGTATAGTAAACGATGTTGGCTCTGGGTTTCTCATATATAGCCTTTATTATGTTGAGGTAGTTTCCCTCTATGCCCATTGTCTGGAGAGTTTTTATCATAAATGGGTGAATTTTGTCAAGCTTTTTCTGCATCTCTTGAGGTTATCATATGGTTCTTCTCCTTCCATTTGTTAATATGGTGTATCACATTGATTTTGCATATACTGAAGAATCCTTGCATTCCTGGGATAAAACCCACTTGATCATGGTGCATCATCCTTTTAATGTGCTGTTGGATTCTGTTTGCTAGTATGTTGAGGATTTTTGCATCTACGTTCATCAGTGATATTGGCCTGTAGTTTTCTTTCTTTGTGACATCTTTGTCTGGTTTTGCTATCAGGGTGACGGTGGCCTCATAGAATGAGTTTGGGAGTGTTCTTCCCTCTGCTGTCTTTTGGAAGAGTTTGAGAAGGATAGGTGTTAGCTCTCCTCTAAATGTTTGATAGAATTTGCCTGTGAAGCCATCTGTTCCTGGGCTTTTGTTTGTTGGAAGATTTGTTGATTTGAGTCTTCTCTCTTTTTTTCTTGATGAGTCTGGCTAATGGTTTATCAATTTTGTTTATCTTCTCACAGAACCAGCTTTTAGTTTTATTGATCTTTGCTATTGTTTCCTTCATTTCTTTTTCATTTATTTCTGATCTGATCTTTATGATTTCTTTCCTTCTTACTTTGGGGTTTTTTTGCTGTTCTTTCTCTAATGGCTTTAGGTGTGAGGTTAGGTTGTTTATTTGAGATGTTTCTTGTTTCTTGAGGTAAGATTGTATTGCTGTAAACTTCCCTCTTAGAACTGCTTTTGCTGCATCCCATAGGTTTTGAGTCATTGTGTTTTCATTGTCATTCGTTTCTAGGTATTTTTTGATTTCCTCTGATTTCTTCAGTGATCTCTTAATTATTTAGTGTATTGTTTAGCCTCCATGTGTTCATATTTTTTTACAGTTTTTTTCCTGTAATTAATATCTAGTCTCATAGTGTTGTGGTCGGGAAAGATACTTGATACAATTTCAATTTTCTTACATTTATGAAAGCTTGATTTGTGACCCAAGATATGATTTATCCTGGAGAATATTCCATGAGCACTTGAGAAGAAAGTGTATTGTTTTTGGATGGAATATCCTATAAATATCAATTCAGTCCATCTGATCTAATGTGTCTTTTAAAGCTTCTTTTTCTTTTCATTTTAGATGATCTGTCCATTGGTGAAAGTGGGGTGTTTATGTCCCCTACTGTTGTGTTACTGTCGATTTCCCCTTTTATGGCTGTTAGCATTTGCCCTATGTATTGAGGTGCTCCTATGTTGGGTGCATAAATATTTACAGTAGTTATATCTTCTTCTTGGATTGATCCCTTGACCATATGTAGTGTCCTTCTTTGTCTCTTGTAATAGTCTTTATTTTATAGTCTGTTTTGTCTGATGTGAGTATTGCTACTCCAGCTTTTTGATTTCCTTTTGCATGGAATATCTTTTTCCATCCCCTCACTTTCAGTCTGTATGTGTGCCCAGGTCTGAAGTGGGTCTCTTGTAGACAGCATATATACATATCTTGTTTTTGTATCCATTCAGCCAGTCTGTGTCTTTTGGAGCATTTAATCCATTTACATTTGTTTTTGTTTTTGTGGTACGCAGGCCTCTCACTGTTGTGGCCTCTCCTGTTGCAGAGCACAGGCTCCGGATGCGCAGGCTCAGCGGCCATGGCTCACCGGCCTAGCCGCTCCATGGCATGTGGGATCTTCCCGGACCGGGGCACGAACCTGTGTCCCCTGCATCAGCAGGCGGACTCTCAACCACTGCACCACCAGGGAAGCCCTAATCCATTTACATTTAAGGTAATTATTGATATGTATATTTCTATTACCATTTTCTTAATTGTTTTGGGTTTGTTATTGTAGGTCTTTTCCTTCTCTTGTGTTTCCGGCCTAGAGAAGTTCCTTTAGCATTTGTTGTAAAGCTGGTTTTGTTGTGCTGAATTCTCTTAGCTTTTGCTTGTCTGTATAAGTTTTAATTTCTCCGTCGAAAATGAATGAGATCCTTGCTGGATAGAGTAATCTTGGTTGTAGGTTTTTCTCTTTCATCACTTTAAATATATCCTGCCACTTCCCTTCTGGCTTGCCAAGTTTCTGCTGTAAGTTCAGCTGCTAACCTTATGGGGTTTCCCTTGTATGTTATTTGTTGCTTTTCCCTTGCTGCTTTTAATATTTTTTCTTTGAATTTAATTTTCGATAGTTTGATTAATATGTATCTTGACATGTTTCTCCTTGGATTTATCCTGTATGGGACTCTCTGTGCTTTCTGGACTTGATTATTTACTTTCCCATGTTAGGGAAGTTTTCAACTATAATCTCTTCAAATATTTTCTCAGACCCTTTCTTTTTCTCTTCTTCTGTGACCCATATAGTTCTCATGTTGGTGTGTTTAATGTTGTCAAGAGGTCTCTGAGACTGTCCTCCATTCTTTTCATTCTTTTTTCTTTATTCTGCTGTGCGGCAGTTATTTCCCCTATTTTATCTTCCAGATCATTTATCCGTTCTTCTGCCTCAGTTATTCTGCTGTTTTTTCTGCTGTTGATTCCTTCTAGAGTATTTTTAATTTCATTTATTGTGTTGTTCATAATTGTTTGCTCTTTAGTTCTTCTAGGTGCTTGTTAAATGGTTCTTGTATTTTCTCCATTCTATTTCCAAGATTTTGGATCATCTTTACCATCATTACTCTGAATTTTTTCAGGTAGACTACCTATTTCCTCTTCATTTGTTTGGTCCGGTGGGTTTTTACCTTGCTTCTTCATTTGCTGCAAATTTCTCTGTCTTCTCATTTTGTTTAACTTACTGTACTGGTGGTCTCCATTTAGCAGGCTGCAAGTTCATAGTTCCCGTTATTTTTGGTGTCTGCCCCCAGTGTGTGAGATTGGTTCAGTGGCTTGTGTAGGTTTCCTGGTGGAAGGAGACTGGTGCCTGTGTTCTGGTGGGTGGGGCTCTATCTTGTCTTTCTGGTGGGCTGGGTTGCATCTGGTGGTGTGTTTTGGAGTGTCTGAACTTAGTATGACTTTAGGCAGCCTCTCTGCTAATGGGTGGGGTTGTGTTCCTGTCTTGCTAGTTTGGCATGGGGCATCCAGCACTGGAGCTTGCTGGCCGTTGGGTGGGGCTTGGTCTTAGTGTTGAGACAAAGATCTCTGGGAGATCTCTCGCCAATTGATATTACGTGGGACTGGGAGGTTTCTGGTGGTCCAATGTCCTGGACTCAGCCCTCCCACCTCAGAGGCTCAGGTCTGACACCCGGCTGGAGCACCAAGACCTTGCCTGCCACACAGCTCAGAAGAAAAGCAAGAAAGAAAGAAGAAGAAGAAGAAGAAGAAGAAAAAAACAGACAAAATCCTTGGACAAATGGTAAAAGCAAACCTAAAAAGACAATCACACAAATAAGTATACACACTCAGAGAAAAAGGAAAACAATTTTTTTTAATGTTTTAAAATGTATAAAAATAAAAAATATATATAAAAATTTAAAAAGAAGAGAGCACCAAACCAATAAACAAACCTGCCAATGATAATAAGCACTGAAACTAAACTAAGATAAATATAAAATCAGAAACAAATTAGACACAGAAAGCAAACCCCAAGTCTACAGTTGCTCCCAAAGTCCACCTCCTCAATTTTGGGAACATTTGTTTTGTATTCAGGTATTCCGCAGATGCAGTGTTTATCAAGTTGATTGTGGGGATTTAATCCACTGCTCCTGAGGCTGCTGGGAGAGATTTCCCTTGCTCTTCTTTGTTCGCACAGCTTCTGGGGTTCAGCTTTGATTTTGGCTCCCCCCCTGCGCTATGTGTAGGCCACCCTGAGGAGTCTGTTCCCCACTCAGACAGAAAGGGGTTAAAGCAGCAGCTGATTAGTGCTCTCTTGCTCACTCAAGCCCGGAGAGCGAGGGGTACGGTAGTCATAATTGGAATGCAGGGTGATCCTGTAGCAGCAGAGGGCAGTGTGACATTGTAACAGCCTGAGGCATGCCGTGTGTTCTCTTGGGGAAGTTGTCTCTGGATTACACGACCCTGACAGTGGTGTGCTGCACAGGCTCCTGGCGGGGGCGGTGCATAGTTACCTGTGCTTGCCCACAGGCTTCTTGGTGGCAGTGGCAGCAGTGTTAGCAGTTCATGCCCAACTCTGGGGTCCGAGCTGATAGCCATGATTTGTGCCCATCTCTGGAGCTCACTTAGGTGGTGCTCTGCCTTCTGTGGGCACATAGGGAAGGAATCCCCTCTTCTCACACACCCCGAAACAATGGTCTCTTGCCTCTTTGGCAGGTCCAGACTTTTTCCCGGACTCCCTCCCAGCTAGCTGTGGTGCACTAGTCCCCTTCTGGCTGTCTTCACACAGCCAACCCCAGTCCTCTCCCTGGGGTCTAATCTCCAAAGCCTGAGCCTCAACTCCCAGCCCTCACCCGCCCTGGTGGTTGAGCAGACAAGTGTCTCAGGCTGGTGAGTGCTGGTCAGCACCAATCCTTTGTGTGGAAATCTCTCCGCTTTGTCCTCCGCACCCCTGTGGCTGCACTCTCCTCCGTGGCTCCAAAGCTTCCCCCCCCCTCCACCTCCCATCCCGGCCAGTGAAGGGGCTTCCTAGTGTGTGGAAACTTTTCCTCCTTCACAGCTCCCTCCCAGAGGTGCGGGTCCTATCCCTATTCTTTTGTCTTTTTTTTTTTTTTTTTTTTGCTTTTGCCCTATCCAGGTACGTGGGGATTTTCTTGCCTTTTGTGAAGTCTGAGGTCTTCTGCCAGTGTTCAGTAGGTGTTCTGTAGGAGTTGTTCCACATGTAGATGTATTTCTGATGTATTTGTGGGGAGGAAGTTGACCTCCACATCTTACTCCTCTGCCATCTTGAAGGTCTTCCCAGTAATTCTCCTTCTAATGGACTCTAATTCAGTGGGATCTTTTTTCTTAAAGAGTAGTTTCTCAGACATCTTCTGTCTTGTGAGTTCACTGCTCCTGGACGCATTGGCTACTGTAGGACAATGAGCATGTGCTGCAAAATCCCCAGCATCAATGAAAGGATGTATGAGGTCCTTGGATGAAGAGCCCAAGGCACCAAATACAGATAGTAAATCTTCCCTCTCCCCACAAAATAAAATTAAAAACCTACATCTAATAGGGAAGAAGCAGATTTGGCGGTAGAAATGTCCTTGTGTAACGTGTCTGTCCTCAGTATAAGAAGGCTAGGGACACTATTACCTGTAGCTCTATGTGAACCAAAATGGGCAAAGACCATTATCTATGAGCTATGAATGTTCTAATATCAAAGCTGTAGTTTGGAGCTGAAAGAGTCCCATTAGGTAATATCTATTAAATAAGTAAGAGACACTTTCCAAGAGTGAGCTGAGTAGAGATAAGGATAGGGCAACCTCAGGGAACAGATGGAGAAAGAGACCTCCACAGAGGAAGAAAGTCCAAACAACTCAGATTGATAGTCAACACAACTAAAATTTCAGCCCAGTGGCTGAGATGCTGAGGTACCTCCAGGAGTATTTTAGTCAGCTTCCCCCAAAATCCCAGAGCTGTTCAAATTTTTGTCTCACAAGGGCCGAACAGTTGGTAATATATCCCTTATACTATTTTCCCATCTGTTCTGAGTACAACAGTTGGGAGGGAGAGAGAGGAGCAATTTGGAATGAAAACTTAAAAAAAAAAAAGTGGTAATTCAATGTTAGTAACCAAACACTTAAAAACAAGCTGCTACAGAGGAAAACTGACACTGTTGCAACCCAGGTTCCTCAATCTGCTAGTCTAGAGCAGTATCAGGCTATTCTTATAGATGTGTCTCCCTTCCCATGAGGCATAATGAATCATGGGAATGCCTGTTAACTTCAAGCTAGCTGCTCTGCTTCAGGCTACACCTTAAACTCAATTGCTTGAGGACACTACTGACACGAGGTCCTTCAGATTTATCTGCACTTAGAACTTTGCTCATGTATTCTGTTCCAGGGTAAGGAAAAGAGAGCATCGCTAAGCTATGTATTGAGAGTTGTGACAGTTACACAGATTTCATTCTCAAAGTTCTGAGAGCAGTCTTTGAAGAGAGATCAGGGGCTGGATGACAGAAATAATCAATTAACAGCCTATAATAGGAAAGACTTTCTTGAGCCAAACAGGACTGTAGCCCAGGAGACAGCCTCTCAGCTTCGAGAAACTGCTCAGTTGATGCATATTTCTGCATAGTCTTATATTCCTTGTTCTGATAAGGCATAAACATGACAGGGGGATGTTCCTTTAAAGTTTCAAAAGAGACAAACTGAGTATCTGTACAGTGAGACAGCAGGACCCTGGTGTCTGGGAAGGGAACCTTATTTTTTATGGAGTGTTAACATGGATGCCATAGGAAAGGAGTTACTTATCCTTATCTTTAAAATGGACATTCTTTACCTTAATGGTTAAAGAGCATGTGCTGTGTGTTTGATAGGCCACGAATGAGTCTGTCTTAGTTCACAAAAAGTCAAGTTGAACCATGTATAAGCCAAAAAGACTTCCTCATACCTCAATATGTGAACATTTTCTCCATCAGGTTTATAATCATAAGAGGTATTAGCTTTCCTCACAGGACTGACTTGTGCACACGAGTTGAAGATTTTTCAGTGGGAGTTACCATATTTGCATTAGAATGGGCCCTCTGAGAAGCAGGTGCCAACATTAAATTAGATGTGTCAGAGGTATACAGAGGGGAAATACTCATGAAGGAAATGCTCAAGAAGTAAGACAAAGAGGGATCCTGAGGCTGGAAGAGCCATGAAATCACAAGCAGATCTGATCCGTGAGGGAGGGAGGAAAGAAGAGGAAGGTCTTAGGCTTTTGTGTATTTCTAAGAACATTTTGGCAAGGCTGCATGTAAGTCTTGAGCCAAGGGAACTCATGAGGAATCTGGTGTCACACTCCAGTAGACCTGCCTTATTAGCACTGTGCTCATCTATTGGTTGGAAGCCACTAGGGCTTAGCAATGCCATGAACTTGAGAGCACAATGATTGAGACTATCAGTCAAATATGCTCCTTGCAGTCCAATCTGAAAAGCGTATTTTTTATGGCCACCACAATCCCTGCTTGCCTTGCACAGATCTCCTTCAGATTTTATGAGCATCTCCTCCATAGTTACTGTGGGCCTGTCTTGCTAAGGGCAAAATGGAAAGGAAGGAAGGATGAGCTCTACAGCCCCAGTTTCTGAAATTTTGCTCAGAGATACAGCTGTTACTTCAGCTGATAGATTGCATCCTAAAGGATAGGACTCCAATTCTGTGAAGTGCTGCCTTTTGAACTGTTTCTTAGCTGTTTTTAGAAGACTGCTCTGGCATTCTGTGGGGTCAACTCCTTCTGGTTGTTGAAACTGGTAATGCTACCAGTGGATGCCATGGTTATGAGCCCTGTCCTGCATATCCTTCTCTGAAGATTGTCTATTCTTTCAGTACTATGTCATATGGGATGTCCTGCCTATAATCAGGCATTCAGGAAGCCCTCAAAGAGAAGTGCTGGTCAAGGCTCTGTGGGAAAGAAAGGCAAATACATGCTGCCCAGAATAGTATGTGTCATTGGTAGTGCAAACCACTGTACTTCCTAGGATTCAAGAGGCCCAGAGGAGTTGACTTGCCACCAAGTGGTCTCCTTGAGGAATAACCCTATTATATCTGGGTTTCAGCATTGATGTCTATTGCTGACAGGCATTCAGAGGCAGCAGTCAACCTTGATCATGGGGCACGTACATGGCTGGGTCCACACGTAGTCTCCTTTGCTGCTACTGTTGCTCATTCATAATGTTAAGTGGCAGTGATACTTGTACCGTAGTCTGGACCTAAAACAGCCTTCTTGCTTTGGGCCCACTCAAAGCTATACGTCCATGTCTTTGGGTATATGGACTAAAGCAAGATTTCTAAGTGAGGAATACATTCTGTTCAGAATCCAAGGTGGTAGGCATTATGCTTTCTATCTGGTAAAATATGTAAGATGAAGATCTTTTACTGGTAATGATTTTTAACCATTAGCCCCCTAAAATTCACTGAAGTTCTAGGTTTTGAATGTTAAGATTTGTCTTCTACCCTTTGGAGCATGTGTGTCTTACTAAGGCCTCTATTGTACTAAACACCTCTAGCTCATTTTGCCAGATCAACACGCCATCGATGGATGATGGTGGAGGTCCATAGGATGCCCAGTCATCTTCAAATTATATTATGACGCAGGAAAAGAGTTAACATGCCCTTGAGGCAAACTGTATATGAGAACTATTGTCCATCCCCTGCTAATGGAAATTGTTTTTGGTATTTTATCACTAAGATGGAAAACAATACATTTGCCAAATTCTCCATGTACCTCTGAAGTTTTTTTGACTCTTGGTGGAGAGAAGTGTTAGAGGTTATTTGGCCTTCCCAGCTCTTTGGCTCTTACCTCAGAGACCAGCAATACCACATGGAAGTTACTCAACCTACCAAGTACAGTCATTCTAATTATTCATTAAGTGACTGAGAACTGACTTTCTCCAAAACTTCAATTACTAACTAGACTCTGCTACCCAGAGTAGAACCCCAACTCTAACAGAGGGACCAATATTATGCTTTTGATTTCTGGGCCTCGGTGTCAACTCAAACTTTAACCTTCAATGTCTTGGTATTCCCCTCTTTTTAGTATAAAATTGCCTGAGTAAATGGCCAAAGTTATCTTTTAGGAAGGTCTCAGGAAATCATCATGGTATATAATAGGCATGTTTTTTCAGTTCTTCCACTTAGGTATCCAGGTACCTCTTTAGTTACAGTCCTAGATCTGAACACTGGCACAGGTCTGGGAACTGAGCAAGAGACTGACTTTATTGGAGTGACCATCCTCAGCCTCCTCAGCCTCCATTCTTGCCTTGTTCTATGAATGGTAAGCAGAGCCTTTCTGGCTGCCCATCTATTTTGGCCCTTGGGACACAATATCCTATTAACTATCTTTAATACTCCCTGTGGGCCAAGCCCCTTTGATTTTTGCCAGTTTTTAGAGTAATTTCAACCCTCTGGCTTGTTAAGTGCTTCCATCTGGCCTCTGCTATGACAAGGGGACCACAGCCATGTGCTCACAGTAGGAGTGAAAGATGACACAGTCTTTGTAAAGGGGCAGCTGCAGGTGGATCATCAGAGGCAGGGGTCCAATGTAGAATACACCCCAGAAGAGGCTAGCTAGCCCCAAACATCCCACCACAGTATGAGTGAGCGCTGTGGTATGATGGAGTGGGTTGCAGATGGCTATGTAGTGGTCAAAAGACATGGCAAGGAAGATGCCTTACTCAACCATGGAAAAGCAGTGGATGAGGAACATTTGAGCCAAGGAGGCATCCAAGCCAATGTCAACAGCACCAAATCAGAAGATTCCCAGCAGTCTGGGAATAGTGGAAATGGACAGAACCAGGTCAATGATAGCCTATAGGCACAGGAAGAAGTACATGGGCTGGTGCAGGCAGTGCTCCACCATTACTACAGCCAAAGTGGTGACATTCCCTTCCATGGCCACCAGGTATATGGAGCCAAAGGGGATGGAGAGCCAGATGTGCAGGGACTCCAATCCTGGAATGCCAGTGAGCTGGAAGGAGCTGGGTGTTGAGCAGACATTATGAAAAGTGAGCGTGGTTAGTTATAAATGCACCTTCTCACTTGTGCCTCAAAATGCAGTAGAACTATTTTTCTGGAAATAAAAGACAAGAATATTCTTAGGTCCTATAATAAGGAATAGGTTGATTGACTAGATAAGATTCTATAAACATTCTTCAAATTTACAGAATAATGTCACAAGTTATTACTATGTGAGGATGTCTACAGATTTATCAAGCACAAGCCAGAATACACATTTGAATGAAATGTATGAATATCTTTTTTGCAATATGACTCTCAAGGTAAAGTTTTTGCATTGATGAAAGTGACCTAAGGTGGACAAGTAACTATTAAGTCATTTAACTCTTGTAAGTTGGCTACTAGGTATTTCTTAGAATCATATAAGCAGGATTCGGTGTGAGGGCTCCTTGATTAGCGATGCATTGATACTGAAAGATACGGTCTGGGACTCTAGATAGACCCCTGGGACTATCTAGACTCTATGGTAAGTCAAAGCTTAATCTTGGAGCCAGCATTAGCTATTGGATGAGCTGAAATATTTAATCTGCAGGCCAAGATCACAAGGCAGATGCAGGCTGGTGAAGAAGACTCTCCGGGGGGTGGAATAAAAATGATTTCTGACAGGTGAGAGCTGATGATTGGAGCTCAGTTTGTGTCTGCCCAAAGGTAGATCCATGCAAGGGCTTACTGCTTTCTTGGAGGCTGAATGAGGATAAGACTCCAGAAGCAGAGAGGGTTCTCCCCAGGAGGGAAAATAGATAACATTCATTGTAGAATAGCATGAAGCCTAGATGACTATTTGGCCAAAGAATCAGCCTTACTCAGAGTTCAGAGCAATTGGCTAAAGGGGAGATGTATATTGAGAAAGACAACATGGAAATAGTTTTATTTTTTTAGGGTCTAAAGGATCATGCCAGAATGTGTTCCTATATACAATAGAAGAATGTCAGGGGAATAAGTATGTAAGAAGCTTTGTCTTCTACATCTTGAGCCTAGTTGGTTTGAATATAGCAAAGTAGCCAGTATCTGGTCTTTAGAATTTTTCAGATCTGATTTCATATCTTGGCAGTAGGAGCTTGAGGCAAATTACTTTATACCATTAGTTACATAAAACTGACCTCATTCTACAACAAAATTAAGTAGTGTGTCCTAAAGAAGTCATGAGGATTGAATGAGAATGCAGTGTCTGAGGCACAGTAACCCTAAGCTTTAGATCAGTTTTAGACAGTTGAGACTAATGTGTAAAACCAAAGATATACTCAGTAAACTTCAAGGAATGTTGAAATGTCTCTCTCCAGGTAGCCATGGTGCCAGGAGGATGGCAACTCGTGTAAGCTCTTTGTAGTGACTTTATCCCACAGAATCCCTCTGCTTGAGCTGGATTTTTCCTCCATCTCAGGGTTCTCATAGATGACTATGAATGAGAAGAGAGAAAGTGTTGGCAGAAGCAGGAAAAAGGGAAGGTGAAAAGGCTGAGTTACTGGGACTAGGAAGGAAAGACTGCACAGGAATCAGCCTGTGATTGAGGTGAGGACGTGGGGTGAGGCAAGGCTCTAGGCTGGGGGGAAACTGTCTTGGTTTCTTACCCTTTGTGTTGCTTATTCTCCATCTGTTCCTCCAGATCTCTGTTCTCTGTCCCCAGAAGCTGACATTTATGTGGTACTGCTTTTCTTTTTCCCTCCAGTTTCTAGGTGGGCTCAGCCAATGTGAGGCAGGAGATAAGAGGGTGAGACTAGACATCAAGAACTTATTCCCCAGTCCCTTTCTGCCAGGTGCACTTGGCAGTACTGTGATTTTCTGCCAAAGACCACAGCTCCTGAAAAGTGAGCCCCTTTCCTGCACTTGTGTTCTGGCAACTGCATCTTGCCTTACCTGAGTTAGGTGATGCTGCTCCCTGGGGTTAGTCCTGGGCCTCCACCATCCCTTGTCAGTTTCCGTGACCCTTCCCAGGCCTCTGTAGATCTCTTCAGTTGCCCCCTTGACCATGACACTTCTTCTTTGGATATATCAGAACAGATTCCAATAGTATACAGTCTTCACCAGTATCATCCCTTGAAAACTTGCCTGCTTCCTCAGAAGGACACATCTGAAAGTGGACAACTGCACAGAACTAGTTCCAAAGACAAAAGAGCTATAATCTCATTGTAGTCAAGTGCTAAATGATCCTGACCACGCTGTCTAGATTTACATTTAAAGGGGTCTTGTCTACTTTACCCCACTAAGCAAAATTGTAATCATGCAAAGAAATGTCTTACTCCAGAAAAGGGAAAATTTTTGAATAGAAAAATCAGTGGACCTTGGCAAATGAATTTCTCTTCTGTTCTGATGCTTGTCCACTTACAGTGGTTACCTTCCTCCTATGATAGACACTGAAACATCTTGCACACTATCTTCCCTTCTGATGTTGAGTCTCATCACGACTGAGCCACACCCTGGGGCAGTGGTTCCCCTCTACGTTTGGGCAGAGCAGTCATGTTGTAGGAGGATCTCACAGACCAAATTACATAAGAGGCTAAATCTATACCTAGTGAATTATGGGCATAAGAAGTGATTTCTCTTGAAAGTAGGCTGGAGTAGGTAGATTTGATTTTTATCCTGCTTTCCTTCCTCATACCTAACAACACACAGAGCTGTTTTCATGATGGACATTCCATCTCATCTCTTCCTCTTCCTCTCCATCTCCAGGAACATATGAAACTGAAAAGTGTACCCACAACTGAGGGGATGTACTTCAACTGCTGGGTGGAGGTGGCTGAGCTTTGGGACTAGATTTGGTGACCGTTATTCTTTCTAAGATCCTAACACACCTTAACTTATGCCTCCCTAGTCAGAAGCCCAGGCCTCACACCTTAAACACAACCAAAGGAGGCTACAGGACAGCTCCCACCTGAGCTGTATCCAAGTACATTTACCAACACCAACCACTATTATTACCATTCTCACCCTGCTCACTACCTTCCTACGGGGCTGAATTTTGCCATTTCCCAACTCTATCAAGTTATTTTGTCCCTGTTAACTACTGATGTTCTTTCCTGGTGTTTGAATAGAGTATTCTCACCTTCCTCACCTAGATGATCCTTACAGATGCATAATGCCGCAGCTTAGGTATCACCCTAAACAGGCCTGTCTTTGTACTTCACACACATAGTAATATGGATTGCCTGCTTACCTGCGTGTTTCCCTAAACAGAATGTAAGTTCCATGAGAGTCGGGAGTGTGTTTACTTTGTTCTCTACTGTAATACCTGTTCTAGCACGTGCCTGGCTATGTTAAATAAGAAAATATCATGCCTTTTTAAAGCACCTGGAGGTATTTTGGAAGGTCCTGTATTGGCTAATGAACTAGAGTCCTCTTCAGCCTCCTTGTGTGTGACTGTGCGGACTCCACCCTTTCTAAGTCACCTTCCAAGAGAATTCCTTCCTTTTGGGTATTGGAGACTTATACAGGAGCATGATCTAAAGTTGGATGCCCAAGAGTCCCAAGTCTGTTCTTCCTTATGAGTTGGGAATGCTTACTGATGACTTTTACTCCTTTTCTAGATTCTCCTTGTAAGATGCTCTTACCTGGGATGGGTAGTGTCAACAAGAGCCTGGGGCTCTGCAAATGCCTCTGAGGCCTGTCACTTATAAGCATTCTGTTCAGGGGTAAAGGGAATTTCACTTCTAACCTTCCCACCATCTCAGTGGAGAAGGAAAATAGCAGGCTTTGTCCCAAAGAATGGATACAGATTCTAAAACTGAACAGTTATCTGCAGCATGTCAGGGTTGGTCCAGAGAGGTCTGGGTCTATGTAGGGGAGACCTGTTATTTGAATCATGATGCCTTGGGTCCAAGTCCTGCTCTTGTTTGTTGTCTGGCCTCCCTGGAGTCTGCAGCTAGTCTAAGGATGTCAAATAGAAATCAGAAAGGCCTTTCTAGAGGAGGGATGAAGAATCTTCTTGGGATTAGAGCTCAGCCTGGCTGTCAATCTCTAAGGAAGTTTGATACCCTTACATCACTTGGCGATGGTGGTAGAATCCTGAATTAACTTCAAGACAGACAAGTGGCTATCACCTACAAATGAGATAGTGCAGGTTTTTCCCTCATTCTGCTTTACATTGTAAAGAAGGACCCCAGGGACTTGAGTAGAGCAGTGCATCTCTCCTTTACATCTTTCTGAACCTAAACTTCCCAACCTAAAATCCCATTTCTTAAAAAGGAGGAAAACTTTTCTGCTTGGCTTTTTCCCTGGTGTGTCCTAATGGGCTTCTCATGGGTTGTGGGGCATCACGCTTTAGGACATGTGACAAGACATGGCCTCTGAAGCTGAAAAGGCTTGAGTTTGCAAGCCAGCTTGTTTACATACTCACTGTGTAACCTTGAACAAGTTTCATACTCAATTTTTCAAGCATAAAGTAAGAATAATACCTATCTCTGGGTAGCTCTCATAATTGAGATACTGTATAAAAAGGGACTAGTAAGGAAGCATACCAGCTTAAGCAGCATTGTTATTACCATCACTGCTGTTTTTGCTTCTGGGAGGGGTTAAGCCTGAGACGGACATCCTCAATCGTTTCCCTCAGACCAGGAGCCAATGTCAGGGCAGGGGTTAATGAACTAGAATCAATACAGAAATAATCTAATTTTTACTTCTACACCCTTTCCAGAGGATTCTACTTCTCTCGCACCTCAGGAGAAGCTAGGAACTTGTAGAAGCTTGCTACCTGCTCCCCAATCTTAAATGTTATATTCTATGTAAAACTGCTTGTGGTTACTGAAATATACAGGGTTATTTCTTGCTTCAATGCCTGTGCACATGTTACACCCTCAGCCCAGTAGAAGGAGGAATTTCATTACATACAGATTCATATCTAGCTTTTGAAACTTGGGTCAGTAATCACCTTGTCCAAATGATGAGCCCTGCCTTTTAGAGTTTAATAGATGAGCTATGTTTCTCTGTACCTGGATCTCTTGCATGTTATTTAGAAATAAGTATTCAATAAATCAGTGCATTTAAATTGAATCACATTAAAGGCTAAAATAAGGCTTCTCTCTTTAATAACTTGATTTTATGGACCAACTCAAAACACCCTCTCAATTGATGCAGAGGTATGAGATGTGCAGAAGAGCATTAGAAATTAACTTTCTTCACTTAAATATAAAATCAGATGTGTATTCAGCCTTGGAAGCAGAGATGAATCAGAAGCAAACATTATCTGTGCTCATTCTAACCCTGTCCAGGAGAGGGCATCCTGGCGCAAGTATGAGATACCAATGGCTGACTGGGCTCTACAGAACAAAGGAAAACATCAAGCTTGATGTCAATAAATATCTTAATCCTTCATTTGACTGTGCCAATTCAGGGTTAATTAGATAAGACAAACCTATCTTGCAACCTAGCTTCTGATGTAGGTCAGTCAAAGCTGAAGAGAATGTGCTGCTTCAGGCCAACATAATGATACCAGCAACCCCAAATATGTAGCTCCATTTGTTTACAAATTGAATATTGCATTTCTGGTTTATAACCTTATCAATGAGTTGTTACTGTTCCTCTGAAATAAGCCATTGTTCACGCACAACTCTGGTGTATGAACAGAACCCTGAGCTTGTTAGACCAGGGAATGAAATGATTATAAGGGAAAAAATACTTGAGTGAAATGAAAATTCATCTTCTCTGAAGCTAGAAGATTAATTCTCATTCAAAATAGGAATTCTGATGCTCAGCATAGGTAAAGCATTTTTTCAAATTCCTGGCTTAAAGTGTTAGAGCTAGGATATTGAATCAAACCTGAACTCATCCTTTGTTTGAGGGAAGTGGTACACCACAGTGGTTAAGAGCATAGACATGAGCTCACATCTGTCTGCTTCTAACTGCCAGCACTGACACTAGACATGTGTCCTGGACCAACTTATTCCTATACCTGAACTCTTTATCCCCATCTCTGCTTGATCCCCGCCCCTGAGTTTCACCTCTTTTGTGAACTTTCCCACATTCTTTAGCCCTGTATCTAGCTCCCTGTATTTATAATGAATTCCCTGTACATCCTTCAACCTACCCATAAATTTTCTCTGAGCCTGAACCTATCCAATCCCTAGCCTCCCCATATCCACTCTTATGTAGGGCATTGAGAGTCTACTCCGTTCTGTGTTTTCCACACATGGGAGGATTTTGTTAGAACCTAAAACAACCATGGATATACAATTAGATGGGAATCCCCTTCTGATATACATCCTCATAGACATTTGTATTTGGCTAGATACACTTGGAAATGTCAGTTAATTTGGGTGTCAGAATGACCTGGCAAGTGTTAGGTTGTATTATCCTAATTTAAAAATACCTTCTAATTCTTAGCCATTGAATGAAATCCCTATCCCAGCATCACCAAGTACTCCTCTTGTCTTATGTTCTCATCCCCTTATTGCCTTGTGCTGCTATACTTTGGTTCCTCTGCTATCACCTCCTGAAGCTTTTTCCTTTTTACTAAAAGGAAATGTATAACAATACAATAGGCAGCTAATACTCAAAGGACCCAAACTCCCCAGTGGCTTTCAGGTAAGGGTTTTTTGTTGTTGTTTTTTTTAAACATCTTTATTAGAGTATAATTGCTTTACAATGGTGTGTCAATTTCTGCTTTATAACAGTGAATCAGTTATACATATACATATGTCCCCATATCTCTTCCCTCTTGCATCTCCCTCCCTTCCACCCTTCTTATCCCACCCCTCTAGGTGGTCACAAAGCACCGAGCTGATCTCCCTGTGCTATGCGGCTGCTTCCCACTAGCGATCTACTTTACGTTTGGTAGTGTATATATGTCCATGTCACTCTCTCACTTTATCCCATCTTACCCTTCCCCCTCCCCATATCCTCAAGTCCATTCTCTAGTAGATCTGCATCTTTATTCCCATCTTGCCCCTAGGTTCTTCTGACCATTTTCT
>NC_041229.1:61116016-61116556 GCF_002837175.3 Physeter macrocephalus | reverse complement strand
AACATTTTTATTGGAGTATAATTGCTTTACAATGGTGTGTTAGTTTCTGCTTTATAACAAAGTGAATCAGTTATACATATACATATGTTCCCATATCTCTTCCCTCTTGCATCTCCCTCCCTCCCACCCTCCCTATCCCACCCCTCTAGGTGGTCACAAAGCACCCAGCTGATCTCCCTGTGCTATGCAGCTGCTTTCCACTATCTATTTTACGTTTGGTAGTGTATATATGTCCATGTCATTCTCTCACTGTCACAGCTTACCCTTCCCCCTCCCCATATCCTCGAGTCCATTCTCTAGTAGGTCTGTGTCTTTATTCCCATCTTGCCCCTAGGTTCTCCATGACCACTTTTTTTTTCTTAGATTCCATATATGTGTGTTAGCATACAGTATTTGTTTTTCTCTTTCTGACTGACTTCACTCTGTATGACAGACTCTAGGTCCATCCACCTCACTACAAATAACTCAATTTCATTTCCTTTTATGGCTGAGTAATATTCCATTGTATATATGTGCCACATCTTCTTTATCCATTCATCT
>NC_041229.1:61102934-61115452 GCF_002837175.3 Physeter macrocephalus | reverse complement strand
ATCTTGCTGTGGTTTATGTCATAGAGTGTTCTGCCTATGGTTTCCTCTAAGAGTTTGATGGTGTCTGGCCTTACATTTAGGTCTTTAATCCATTTTGAGTTTATTTTTGTGTATGGTGTTAGGGAGTGTTCTAATTTCATTCTTTTACATGTAGCTGTCCAGTTTTCCCAGCCAGGTAAGGGTTTTTAAAGATTAAAATTAAGGGTAAAGGTCTTAAGTGCATGATCAGCTCAGGGATTCTTCTGATTGGTTGGGTCTTAAGCAACAAAGAGAGATTTCTGGCATCTTGGTCATCACTCTTCTGGTTTCAACTTGTCTGTGTCTCCCTGACTGTGGTCAGCACTTTCCATCCCATGGGGTCCTGGTTTCTGTAAAAACAACTCAAGGATATGCACCACATTTTTATCTATATCCACTGGGGAGAAACTAGGAGTCCTGTGACTGTTTTATGGCTGAACCGTTGTTCAAGCTATTATTACTTCTCTTGCTTGACTACTTTGTCTTTTTTTCTGCATTTTCTCACTTGTCCAATTTTTAACTGCTCAAGTCTGCTTTTTGAAGCTTGGAAGTCCTAGGAGACCAAAGATTTTTCTACAAACGAGAAGCAGGGGATGCAGAGGGCCTTATACCCAGGAAGACCCCATAGGGATCTGCTTGGTTTCATTCCCCTCCTTTCTTCCATATTCCTCAATCATGAGGGGAACAGGGGTGATGACAGCTCTGGCTAATTCCTGCTGAGTGTGGTTGATGATGTTAGCCTTTCAGGATTAGAGGAGAGAAAGACTATCATTTCAAAGAATTCCTGAGTCCCAGACCTAATATCAGTATTTTGTATTATGAACACACTACATCCCTCTTTGCTTTGTCACAGCACCTAGACAAACATTTGAGAATTAACAGATTACAATAAGAATGATGATTAAAATGCAATCTTATAGCAATCTCCAAAAGAGTCCTTTTTTCCCAGATGGCAACCAGGAAAATAAGTCCTGGAACAGGTCCTCTTTACCTGCATCCTGCAACCAAGTAGCTTTTTGATATATATTTGTTTCAATTTCTCTAGAGGTATTTATATCATGCAGCACATGGTATGAGCCCCTACACATACCCTCATTTTGCCACTAAGAAATCAAGGCCTATTCTATAATTGAGGACCACTCAAGTCATTGAGTCCAAAGATGTTTATTGGGCCACAGTACTTTTAGCCATGTCCTCGGCAGTTTGTCCAATTGTGGCAACGTTATGAATCATATCTATATTGACAAACTCTAGCCTTGGTATGAAGATGCCAAGGATACTTTATCTTATGTTGTCCTCATACCCTGCCAACATGTCTCTAAAGGTTGGGGTTTGATTTAGAGAGGGAAGTGGTGTTCTCTGGGCTGTGCATGGAAAGAGGGGTTACAAAGTGTCCCAGCAGGCATGACCCTTCAATTTGCCAGCTGTCTAAGCAATGTGCCCATCTTCATGTTGGTGAGTCACTCACTATACAACAAATATATCCTGGAGTAGCACCAGCTCTACCTCCCAGGTAGTCATTGATCCTTTCACTTTTGGGGAATTCAGAAATTACATTATCAAGCCAGAGGCGAGAGCCATTGCAAGACTTCCATAGTTTGTTTGCATGATATCTAACGTGTTTGGCTCTCCTGAATGGATGTTATTGTTAGCCCTTATACATTTGTCAATTGTACATTTCAGGTGATTTGGGGACATCACATTTTCTCATGAGAAATGCAAGGGACTGCAGTGGACCAATAGTAACTTTCCCTGAAATGGAAGCCACCTCAGACAGAATGAAGCAAGGGATTGGAATATTTTGAGGTCCCCTAAATCTCTGGATTTGGAAAGTGAGGTTTAAAGGCAAAAGATTATAGGCGGTCATGGGGTCTGGTACAATATCAAAATCAATTATCAGGACCACTGAAGGGAGATTTTGTTCATGAATAGTTTGAGAGATGATATGATATATCCAACAACCACTTAAATTTTCACCTCTGGCTATACTCTGAGACAACATAATTATTTTCTTTCTAGGAGGCAGCAGACACCAGTGAGATGATAATTACAAGAGCCATCAGTATACTTAGGGCAAACAGCTTATGGGAAAACACTGGTGACCCTAAATTTTGGTACTAACCCCATTATTACAAGGATTAAGTTAGAACAGGGTTAAGTATCTCCCAATTAATATCATGACAAATAACAAGTTTGACTACCATACACTCAGATAAATGGTTAAATCAGGAAGCAAGCAAAGGGACATAAGCAAATAATCAGAAAAATACTCCAGCCAATTACAAATGTTATTATGAATTGGTATGAGTCATTCATTACTTATCTAAGATACTTTCTTTGATTTTAACCAGAGCCCCCCGTTCAGACTTGCAGGAGAACTGACTTTCTGCTAGGGCCGTAGATGTCTTATTTTTTTTTGTAAATGGGGATGACTGTAGATTTATAGTCGAGTCAGGAGGCAGCTTCACTCATGTGATGTATCCACAGCTTGACTCCTGTTAATTTAACAGAAGTGAACCAGATTATTTGCAGAACCTGGTAAGGCCCCACCCACCAGGTCTGGAGTTGGTTCTCCAGGTGTGCATCCTTTCAAGTTTTTAGGAATACCCAGTCTCTAGGTCTAATATGGTGGAGGGTAACATTTGTGGAAAAATAGATTAGTAGCAAATTTATTAATAACACTTAAAAATAATCAGAATGTTTGTACATAACATAGTGTCTAGTTATTTTACCTTTTGATCAGGTATCTGTCTACCTACCCACTCAGAGTAGAGGATAGGCCTCCTACACAGTACTTCATAAGGACTCAGTTAGAGCCTGCTTCTAGGTGCCACTCTAATTCTAAGGAGTGCAAACAGGAATACTCTATCCCATATTAAGTTAGGTTCGCAACAGATTTTAGCTGTAGTTCTCTTTAAAGTATCATTCATCTTTTCCATCTTTCCAGTTGATTGAAGCCTCCAAAATTCATGCAAATCCCATTTTATTCTAAGTTGTTTAGATACCTCCTGAGTAATATTAGCAATAAAGGTGCCTCTGCTGGCACTCTGAGTTTAGCTGGGTAGCCCAAATCTAGGAATTATCTCATTAAGCAAAGCCTTTACTACATCTGAAACTTTTTCAGTCTGGCAAGGGCATGTTTGTACCCAGCCTATAAAGGTGTCTACCATCACCAGTATGTAGCAAAACTTTCCTTTTGCTTTGGGCAGGACTGTAAAGTCTATTTGCCAGTCTTCTCCCAGGCTTTCCCCTCTGGCTTGGACTTCAATGTGGGCTAGGGGAGGCCCAGTCTTGGAATTACTTTTAACACAAATCATACATTTTCATATGATTCTTTGACTTGTCCTCTGCATGTTTAGTCCTTTAAGGTGGTCGTGTATCCACTGGAGGGTGGCATCACACCCATACTGGGTGCCCTGGTGTATTGATCCAATTATTTCCTCCATTAGATGTTCAGGAATTAAAACCATTCCTTAGTCATTCACCAGCCAAGCCCCAGATTCTAGATGAGTAGCATCAAACCCCCATTCTTGTGAAATTTTAAGGTCCTCAGGTACATTTAGCATTTCAGGCTAAATTGGGTCAGATGTATACTTGGGATCAGAGCCATAACTGGAGGAGTTTTTGTCCTGGAAGTTGCTTTAGCAGCTTGGTTAGCTTTTTTTCTTTTTGAAACTAGTCAGATCTCTGATGTCTCGGGCAATGCATAATTGCCACCTCCTTTGGCTTGAGCACTGCATCTAGCAGTTTCAAAACATCTGGCACATGTTGGATTTCTTTTCAGAGGTGAGTAGTCCTCTCTTTCCAAATTGCCCCATGTGCATGCATAACCAAAAAGGAGTATTTTTAGTCCGTATAGATGTTAACCTTCTTACCTTCGCCGAGATGTAAAAAATAGAGTGAGGGTGATCATTTCAGCCTTCTGAGCCAAGGTACCTGCTAGCAAATCTTCTGCTTCTAAGATCTCTTGCAAGCTTACCACCACATATCTGGCCATCTTGTTTCCATGGTCCTTGAATACTTCCATCAGTGTCTGTCTCCAAGTCCAGATCTCCAAAGGAAACATCAGCCAGGTCCAGGTGGCTAGAGTATACTTGCTCAATGATCTGCAAACAATCATGCATGGCCCCTCCAAAGGAGTGGGGAACAACATGGCTGGGTTGAAGGAGGGCACAGTCTTTAGAGTCACATTTGGACTATCAAGCAAAATTGCCAGATATCTTCCTAAGCAACCTGAAGTAAGCCAATATCCACACTTTTGTTCCCAAAGTGGCAATACACAGTGGGATGTTTGCACCATGGTTGACTTTCCTAGAATGAATTTCTCTGCCTTTGCAACAAATCACAAGTAGCAGCTATGGCTCTCAAACATGTTGGCCATCCTGAGTTACAATGCCCAAAGTCTTTGAGAAATAGCCTCCTGGGTGTTTTGTATTCCCCAGATTCTGGGTCAGTGCCCCCAACCCCATTCCTTGCCTCTCAAGTACAAAAAGATCAAATGGCTCTTTCAAATCTGTCAACCCCATACCAGGAGCAGTCAGTAGTTTTTTCCTTAATTGTCTGGAAGGCCTTTTGACATTCTCTCTCTTCTAAGGGCTCATAGTCAGCTCCTTTTAGGGCCTCATACAGTTAGCTCTTAGCCCAAAGTTTGGAATCCAAATATGGAAGAATCCTGCCATTCCCAGAAACCCAGAAAACTGTCTTTTGGTGGTGGGCAGGGCCACTCTGGCTCCTGCCTCACTGTGATCTGGGAGCAAATTCCTTTGACCCCTTTTCAGTTCAAATCCAAGGTATTTCAGCGCAGTTTGGGACATCTGGGCCTTTTTTTGAAACTTTATAACCTCATTCAGCCAGAAAGTTCAAAGTAGTCACAGTGTCTTTGAGTTCTCCTTCATCTTCCTAGTGATTAAGATATCATCCACATACTGGAGCAGCACTTGCTCCTATAGCTGGAGCTCTTAAATCCTTAGCCAGCAGGTCCTCAAATATTGTGGGGGAGTTTTTAAATCCTTGAGGATGCAATACTGTCCAGCTGGATTCAAAAACAGATAATTCTTGAGACTCAGGATTCAAAGGAATACAGAAAAAGGTTTCTTAAGTCTAGCACAGTGAACTGACAGAAGTCTCCAGATAAGGTAGTCTGCGGGGTAAATATCTTCCACTATCTAATGTATGGCTCTTAGGTCCTGAACAAACCAGTACTCCTCAGTGTAGAGCTTTTTAACAGGCAGGATGGGAGTATTATATGGTGACCGACAAGGGAGAATAAGCTGGTATTCGAAAAAGGCAGTTATCAAAGGCTGGATACCTGTTTTGCTTGCACCTTTCAGGCATATCGCCTTAAGCTCGGAGTTTTGAGTATCCAGCTTCGGTGTCATCTTTACTGGTCCAGTAGTCCTGGCTCTTCCTGGGCCTCCGTCAACCCATGCTCCCAATGAAAGATGTTTTCAGGAATGCTGTTGGTGGACTCCTCCATTCCTTGACAAAGGGCTACCTGCAAGGCACAGGATACCATGATTTCCAGTCATCCAGGTGTGAAAGCCACTGTAGCATCCAATTTAGTTAATAAATCTCACCCCAGCCGTGGGACTGGGCACCCTGCCATGCAAACAAACTGTGTTTTAAGTGGTGGCCCCAATCTGACAGGCTAGAGGCTGCAAAAAGTTTTTGGAGAAGCTTTTTGGAGACTCTGTATGCCATTTTGCCTTTTGGGGTTAACTTAATTGAGTGTTCAAAAAATGAGTGGCTCCAGGATCAATCAGAAAGTCTGTTTCCCACCAAAGGGTTTACCTGGGGCTCCTGGTGGGAAAGGGAGATGGAGCCTGTTTCCCTTAAAAGACTCCCCAGGCTCCCTCAACCCTTCATCGCCTTCGGTTATCTCTGGCATGAGCAATGCTTTCTCATCCTCTTCCAGTTTCTTTTTTAGGCCAATGGGAGAAAAATTGCCCTAGCTTTCTTGCTTACAATAGGCATTATTGGGGACCCATCTTAACATGTCCCTTTTTGGGGTCTCCCTTCTGTGGGCCATCCTTCACTCCCTTGGGCCCTGGGAATCTTACCCTCTCCTCAGATTTCTTGTTCCCTTTTTCTTCAGAATGCCGCCACCAAAAGTGACACCTGCTTCATTTTTCAGGTCTTTTTGGTCTTGTGTTTTTTCAAAAACTTTAAAACAAGTTCTACCAAATGAGATATTTGGAGATGAAAAACAACTTCTCTCTTCAACTCTTCCTGGGTATCTGGGGTTCTCTGAGGCACAAAAGGTCTGATTAGTTGAAATTCTTCAGATTATGTTGATCCACATTTGTATATTGCAATATGCCTTATATTCTCTCAAATCTGAGGGATTTTTCTGGTGGCCATGGGCACACTCCTTACACCTTATTAAAACTTCTGCTTCAGCACTCCCTTTCAGAGCCCTACCAGGATGCACTCTCCATAATGCTCAATTCAAGCTTTATCTTCTGGGTCATTCATGTTCCACCCTGGATCTGTGATGGGGATTGCATTTGCTGCTGGTGCTTGGTTAGGATTGCCAGGACAGCAACATGCAGTGTATCTGCCTCTTCTCTAGCTTTTTCTGGCACCATCCTCCTCTCTTCCTCAATGAACAGGGTTGTTAGTACACTTTGAACATCAACCCAACTTGAGTTGTGGGTGGTAGAGATGGAGAATAAATTTTCCATCCTTGACCACTGGTCATCCCAATAAATTGGCATATTTTTCCAACTGAACAAGCCTGAGGTGAAAAGGGAGAGTGAAAAATAAAGGGAAGGGTTAGAAGAGTGCATCCACACAAATCCTGCTGCCTGATCTTGGGCATTTATTCTTCCAGTGGGAATCTGCCTCAGTGGGAATTGCCCTGCCTGAACAAGAGTGGCTCCCTGGCCAAATTGGGTGCCCTGTTGTCAGGTACAGGAGGGAGAGATCATCCCTGTTTCCTGCAGGTTGTTTCCTCCTACTTCGGCTCCCACCAGAGTTGGTAGGAGTGTGTCAGCTGCTGTGGGATCAAGGTCCCTAGCCCCTGCTTCACTATTCTGCCCTCCATGCAACAGTGGCAGCGCTGTAGGAGCATTTATTTGTTGAATTTATTCATCTCTCAATTCCTGAGTATTGGGTAAAACTTTTAACATCTCCTTATTGGAGGGAATTTTTTGTATCATAATTATATGCATGTTACATTTTCTCTGAATAGTCTCACTTTGATACAACATCATAAAAGCCTGTACAAAAGGAACTTCCCCCCATTTTCCTTCCCTCTCACAAAACTGTTCTACTTGAGCAATGGTATTACAATTTAGAGAGCCATTAAGGAGGCACTGTTCTCCAGATCCTAAGGAACACTGAGGCCAAGCAATGTTTGAAGAGAACACCACTTTATTTCTTTTCATAGGTGCATAACTAAAATTCTCAATTCTTCAAAATACACACTAGGGAGGTACAAGATAGAACAGAAATTATTTTAGTACCCATTTTTAGTTTTTCACAGCTGGTGCTGTCAAATATCAAGCAAGCAAATACAAGGAGGTCTCTCAGGGTTACAGATTGCTTAGTGCAGTAGGGAATAATCCCAGCAAAATCAATGCCCCATCACAGAGAGCCAAGTGACTAAGAGAAAAATACCCTGGTGCCAGTGCCTGTGAGCTCTACTACTTACCAGAGGCATCTCAACCATCAAGTGCTTTGTTTCCTTCACCACAAGATCAAAAGCATCATGGGCCAATGATGTCTGGTGGCAGCAACTGTCCATGAGACAAAGATGCTTGTGCATCTTCTGGACAGAACCTGAGAACCACCACTAGCCAGGGGCCAATTGCCATAAGCAAGATCCCTACTCAGGACTGTAGTCCTTTTGTGGTCACTGAAGTTGTTACCAAACCAAATCATTCACCTGACACACAGCAAAGCCAACCTACTGACACTGGGTGGTGATGAAGGAAACTACAGTGTTTATTTGCAGAGCACCAAGCAAGGAGAATAAACAGCTAATGCTCAAAGGCCCCAATCTCTCCAGTAGCTTTCAGGCAAGGGCTTTTAGAGACTAAAATTAAGGGTAAGGGTCTTAAGTGCATGATCAGCTCATGGGTTCATCTGATTAGTTGGGTCTTAAGCAAAAAGTAGATATTTGTGATTTTGGTCATCACTCTTCTTGCTCCAAATTGACTGGATCTCCGAGGCTGTAGTGAGTGTTTTCCATCTGGTGGGATCCTGGTTTCCATAAAATGACTCAAGTATTGATATATGCACCAGATTGTTAGCTCTATCCCTTGGGGAGAAACTAGGAGTCCTGGGACTGTTTTATGGCTGAACTTTTTCTGTATTTTCTCACTTCTCTAATTCTTAACTGCTCAAGTCTGCTGTTTGGAACTCAGAAGGCCTAGGAGACTAAAGGTTTTTTGTTGTTGTTGTTGTAGTTTTTTTTTTTTTTTTTTTTTTTTACAAACAAGCAGGGAGGAGTTTGTACCTGGGGAGTCCCCATAGGATCCTGCTCAGTTTCAACTCTATGCCTTAATTAATCTGCCTAATCATTGCCCCTTGCATTTCCTGGTCAGATTTTTTATTATCTTTGCCTTCCAGCTTTCTAAATTCTTCCAAACTGGGGTAAATAGGAGAGACTCTTTTGGGACCCTTTATTGTTGGGGGACCATCAGGGGGTTCCACTGGTCTATCCAATCTCTGGTAGTACTGCATCAACATCTTTGTTTTACTCCATCATGGTCCACTTTATTCATCCTGTTTCTCAACCACCTAAACTTTCACTCTGCTAGAGTTCCTTGACACTCCCCTTTGTCTCTCCCCATTTTCTTAATTACTCTAATGTTCTTGGAATCAGTCAGATACACACAGGGAAGCAGAGAGAGCAAATCTGATAAGGTTTCTCACACTATTGTTTAATTTTGTAGCAGTAAAGTTACATGAGATGCCTATGCAAGAGGGGCCCCCTTAATTACAGCATTTACCATATCTGGGTAATGGACATATTCAGCGACTGAATATCCTGGTCACCATAAAGCCAATCGCACATGGTTTGCATACGAAGCATATCAGCTGCTTCATCTGGGGTGTTCCATTTTGGCAATTATAGGGAGAGTTGGGAAGTCCCCGTCCTCAGGATAAACACTCTTTATAGTAGTGGCTTTTATCCGCTCCACCAAACTTGCTGTTCCCTCAGAAATAACTTCCCATGTCTGGAATACAAAGAGCTGTCTATTGTTCAATACTAAATTGCAGGTGCTGTATCAACACAAACATGCACTTCTACTCTGTAACATTCAAATACAAAGACACAGCCTCCAAACTTGTTATTCTCACAATGCGTCTTAGTAAAGATACTTCTGTGAGCTGGTACTGATCCACAAAGTGATATTTCTTTGACACTATACCTTCCATTTTCAGTAGTTCCTTAGTTTTGTCCTCCCCATAAATTGATTAGCATCATGATGTGATTATAGCTAGTATTTCTACCTACCTACTTCCACTATTCATTCTGTATTACCTTTACCTTCAGCAAGCATCTCTGCTTGTCATGGTTCCTTACTAGGTAGAGTGACCCAAGTCTTTATTCCTGAAGAATATGGTCAATTAGTAGTCCTGCCTGAATTGGGTGGTTGTTTTCCATGGACCTTAATCACATGCCATGGTAATACCAAGAGACAACCTAAGGAATCTCCTGTATATCCAGATAAATTCTTCCTTACTTCCATTGTGAAGTAGTAGACCAATTTCCCCTTGGTAGTAAAAATCAAACTTACCAGCCCATACAGTAAATCCCTACTTTACCTTTTGATTCAGACATGAGCTCAAAGTGACCAGGTGGCAGTCAACTTTCAGTTCAGTGGAATCACTATGTCTCCTGGTAGAAGAATTATCCCCTTTGAAACTAAGACTTCTAGGTCAACAAGGCCTAAGGTTGTGGAAACAGCAAAAATTTTGCTAGTAGCTCACTAGGAGAAATAGTGGTGTCACTCCCATTTTACCCCTTCATTCCTAGACCTGTGAATCCTGGCTATGGGGAAAATAGTTCCAATATCGGATGATGATTCTGAGCATATGCGGCCTTCTGGGGAACCTTCTGCAGCCCTGCAAGATATTGTTACCTAGCTGGTACTATAACCGATTCTTCAAAAGGCCACCCCATTGTCCTGTAAATCCACCTGCTTCAGGGTGGTGAGAAACATGGTAACACTAGTGAAGGAGAAATGTACTTCATTTGCTGTGAACTGATTTCCTATCGGAAGCCATGGAATACCAGATGGTGGATAAGGCATTCTATAAGTCCACAGATATGTTTGGAAGAAGCATTGCATGCAGGGAAGGCAAAACCATACCCAGAGTGTCTATTCCAATAAGAACAAAACACTGCCCCCCATTCCATGATGGAAGCAATCTAGTGTAATCAATGTGCGACAGGATAGCTGGCTTATCACCTTGGGGAATGGTGCCATATTGTGGACTTGGTGTTATTCTCTGCTGCTGGTGGATTGGGCACTCAGCAATGACCATAGCCAGGTTGGCCTTGGTGATTCCCTATTGCTAGGGTCATACATAACCTCCACCCCTGCCACCATGGCCACTTTGTTCATTATTCCATTGGGCAATGACAGGGGTGTCTAAGAAAAGAGACTGATTAATATCTCTAGGAGAGGTCATCCTAACCATTTGATTATTAAATCCTTCTCTGCTGAGGTCATCCTTTGAACATTCACATGGGACAGAAATCATTTTTTGCCCTTCCCAGGAAGTCTCTTATTTTCCCTAAATTTTCTTGTTACTAATTTTCTAATCATGTTCATTCCAAGTCCCTGAACATCCAGCCGAACCATTGGCCACAGTCCATGAGTCAGTATATAATTGTGCATCTGGCCATCTCTCCTCCCAAGAAAAGTAAACAACCAGCTGTGCTGATCAAAATTCTGCCCAGAGGGGGATTTTTCTTCACTTTCCTTTAGGGATGTCCCAGAAAGAGATTATAGTATGCAGCTGTCTATTTTCAGGTGGCACGTGTATATTGTACACAACCTCCTATAAACCAGACCCAATTCTTAGGTTCCTCTGTGAACTGATCCTAGGGAACTTCTCATGAGGTCATAGCTGCAGGCATGGAGAAAGTGTAGCAGGAGTGCAGACAATGGGCATTGGGGCCACTTCATGTAACTTGTGCCTTCAGGACCTGCTTGGGTCTGATCACATGTGTACCACTTCTATTTGATGGAGTCCTGCTGTTCAAACTCCACTTAAAGGCTTGGTGGGTCAGATAAAACCCAGTTTAGGAAGGGAAGCTCCAATCACACGGTCACTTGATGGCCCATGCTCAGGCATTCAGCCTCTACTAAGGCCCAGTAGTAGGCCAAGAGGTATTTCTCAAGTGGAGAGTAGTAATCCACAAAAGATGTCGGGGCTTTACTCCTAAATCCTAAGTCCCTCTACTGCAATTCACCTATAGGTGCCTGCCAAAGGCTCCAGTTGGCATGCTTATCTGCAGCTGATACTTCAAGCATCATTGGATTTGCTGGATCATATGGCCCAGGTGGCAAGGCAGCTTGTCCAGCAGCCTGAGACTGCTGCAGATTCTATTTCTGGGCCCCAGTCAAAACTAGAAGCTTTGAGGGTCACTCAGTAAGTGGGCCAGAGTAACACACCCAAATTAATAATTATGTTGCCTCTTAAACCCAAAAAAGCCCAGTAGGTGTTGTCCCCCCCTTTTTTTTAGGAGGGGCCAGATGCACCAACTTATCCTTCACTTTAAAAGGTATATTTCAACATGCTTCACACCACTGGGCTCATAAGAAGTTTTATTGAAGTAAAAGGACCCTGAATATAATAGATACTTCATATTTTAGAGCAGTTTTAGGTTCACAGAAATGAGCAGAGGGTACAAACTTCCTATATACCCCCTGCCCCCACACATGCATAGTTGCCTTCACCAACGTCTCCAACCAGAGCAGTACATTTGTTACAGTTGAACTACATAGACACATCATAATCACTCAAAGTCCATGGTTTACATTAGGGTTCTCTTGGTGTTGTATGGATTTGGACAAATATATAATGACATGTATCCACTATTATCATATTATACAGGGTATTTTCACTACCCTAATATCCCTGTGTGCTACTTACTCATCTTTCCCTATGCCTAACTCCTGCAACCCCTGATCTTTTAATTCTCTCCATCATTTGCCTTTTCCGGAACATCACATAGGTTGAATCATGTGGTATGTTGCCTTTTCAGATTGACTTTTCACTTAATATGCATTTTTTTCTTTTTTTTCACACAAACACTATTTTATTTTTACAAGAGATAAACTGACACCAAGCATTGTAAATGGATGACCACAACAAAAGCAACAATGAGTGCAATTACCAAACATGAAACACACTCATACTATGTCATAATATTGACATTCAGTCTGGTAATCCTCCACTGTAACAGCTCCTTTACTTTGTAGTGAAAATTGATTTGTATATTTTTTGCCTCTGAGTCCTTGTGGGATTTTTTTTTT
>NC_041229.1:61100332-61102922 GCF_002837175.3 Physeter macrocephalus | reverse complement strand
CCCAGAACTGTCTGTAAATGACAAAAGACTTAAAAATGACCACAGTTAAAGATTTGATGAAAGTTCATAATAATGCAATTGACAAGGAAATTTAGTTATTTCTGAGATATACATTTTAAAGTGATAACTAGGATTATGACTTATAACATTATACCAGAATATAAGATTTTTAGAAATTTCATGTAATGTCTGAAACATTTATATTAACATATTTCCATACAGATAACCCAAAGAAAGTTTAGTATTAGTTGTTTTTTTGTTTGTTTGTTTTTTTATACTGCAGGTTCTTATTAGTCATCAGTTTTATACACATCAATGTATACATGTCAATCCCAATCGCCCAATTCAGCACAACCACCATCCCCACCCCACCGCGGTTTCCCGCCTTGGTGTCCACACGTTTGTTCTCTACATCTGTGTCTCAACCTCTGCCCTGCAAACCGGTTCCATTTTTCTAGGTTCCACATATATGCGTTAATATGTGATATTTGGTTTTCTCTTTCTGACTTACTTCACTCTGTATGACAGTCTCTAGATCCATGCACATCTCAACAAATGACTCAATTTCATTCCTTTTAATGGCTAAGTAATATTTCATTGTACATATATTAGTTGTTTTTTTGTTTGTTTGTTTTTTTATACTGCAGGTTCTTATTAGTCATCAGTTTTATACACATCAATGTATACATGTCAATCCCAATCGCCCAATTCAGCACAACCACCATCCCCACCCCACCGCGGTTTCCCGCCTTGGTGTCCACACGTTTGTTCTCTACATCTGTGTCTCAACCTCTGCCCTGCAAACCGGTTCCATTTTTCTAGGTTCCACATATATGCGTTAATATGTGATATTTGGTTTTCTCTTTCTGACTTACTTCACTCTGTATGACAGTCTCTAGATCCATGCACATCTCAACAAATGACTCAATTTCATTCCTTTTAATGGCTAAGTAATATTTCATTGTACATATATACCACAACTTCTTTAACCATTCATCTGTCGGTGGGCATTTAGGTTGCTTTCATGACCTGGCTATTGTAAATAGTGCTGCAATGAACATTGGGGTGCATGTGTCTTTTTGAATTATGGTTTGTCTGTGTATATGCCCAGTAGTGGGATTGCTGGATCATATGTGGTACCTCATCGTAGTTTTGATTTTCATTTCTCTAATAATTAGTGATGTTCAGCAGCTTTTCATATGCTTCCTGGCCATCTGTATGTCTTCTTTGAAGAAATGTCTATTTAGGTCTTCTGCCCATTTTTGGATTGGGTTGTTTGTTTCTTTAATATTGAGCTGCATGAGCTGTTTATATATTTTGGAGATTAATCCTTTGTCTTTTAATTCATTTGCAAATATTTTCTCCCATTCTGAGGGTTGTCTTTTCATCTTGTTTTTGGTTTCCTTTCCTGTGCAAAAACTTTGAAGTTTCATTAGGTCCCATTTGTTTATTTTTATTTTTATTTCCATTACTCTAGGAGATGGATCAAAAAAGATCTTGCTGTGATTTATGTCAAAGAGTGTTCTTCCTATATTTTCCTCTAAGAGTTTTATAGTGTCCGGTCTTACATTTAAGTCTATAATCCATGTTGAGTTTATTTTGGTGTATGGTGTTAGGGAGTGTTCTAAGTTCATTCTTTTACATATAGCTGTCCAGTTTTCCCAGCACCACTTATTGAAGAGATTATCTTTTCTCCATTGTATATCTTTGCCTCCTTTGTCATAGATTAGTTGACCATAGGTGCGTGGGTTTATCTCTGGGCTTTCTATGTTCCATTGATCCATGTTTCTATTTTTGTGCCAGTACCATATTGTCTTGATTACTGTAGCTATGTAGTACAGTCTGAAGTCAGGGAGTATGATTCCTCCAGCTCTGTTTTTTTCCCTCAAGACTGCTTTGACTATTTGGAGTCTTTTTTTGTCTCCATACACATTTTAAGATGATTTGTTCTAGTTCCGTAAAAAATGCCATTGGTTTTCTTCATACGGATCTTTTGTCTCCCTAGGTAGGTTTATTCCTGGGTATTTTACTCTTTTTGTTGCAATGGTAAATGGGAGTGTTTCCATAATTTCTCTTTCAGATTTTTCATCATTAATGTATAGGAATGCAAGAGATTTCTGTGTATTAATTTTGTATCCTGCAACTTTACCAAATTCATTGATTAACTCTAGTAGTTTTCTGGTGGCATTTTTAGGATTCTCTATATATAGTATCATGTCATCTGCAAACAGTGACAATTTTACATCTTTTCCAATTTGTATTCCTTTTATTTCTTTTTCTTCTCTGATTGCCATGGCTAGGACTTCCAAAACTATGTTGAATAATAGTGGTGAGAGTGGACATCCTTGTCTTGTTACTGATCTTAGTGGAAATGATTTCAGTTTTTCACCATTGAGAATGATGTTTGCTGTGGGTTTGTCGTATATGACCTTTATTATGCTGAGGTAGGTTCCCTCTATGCCCACTTTCTGGAGAGTTTTTATCATAAATACGTGTTGAATTTTGTCTAAAGCTTTTTCTGCATCTATTGAGATGATCATATGGTTTTTATTCTTCAATTTGTTAATATGGTTTATCACATTGATTGATT
>NC_041229.1:61099621-61100030 GCF_002837175.3 Physeter macrocephalus | reverse complement strand
AATGTTTGATAGAATTCATCTGTGAAGCCATCTGGTCCTGGACTTTTGTTTGTTGGAAGATTTTAAATCACAGTTTCAATTTCATTACTTGTTCTTGGTCTGCTCATATTTTCTGTTTCTTCCTGGTTCAGTCTTGGAAGTTTAAACCTTTCTAAGAATTTGTCCATTTCTTCCAGGTTGTCCATTTTATTGGCATAGAGTTGCTTGTAGTAGTGTCTGAGGATGCTTTGTATTTCTGTTGTGTCTGTTGTAACTTCTCCTTTTTCATTTCTAATTTTATTGATTTGAGTCCTCTCCCTCTTTTTCTAGATGAGTCTGGCTAATGGTTTATCAATTTTGTTTATCTTCTCGAAGAACCAGCTTTTAGTTTTATTGATCTTTGCTCTTGTTTTCTTTGTTTCTATTTCAT
>NC_041229.1:61088138-61099597 GCF_002837175.3 Physeter macrocephalus | reverse complement strand
CCTGTAATTCATTTCTAATCTCATAGCGTTGTGGTCAGAAAAGATATTTGATATGATTTCAGTTTTCTTAAATTTACCAAGGCTTGATTTGTTACCCAAGATGTGATCTATCTTGGAGAATGTTCCGTGCGCACTTGAGAAGAAAGTGTAATCTGCTCTTTTGGGATGGAATGTCCTATAAATATCCATTAAATCTGTCTGGTCTGTTGTGTCATTTAAAGCTTCTGTTTCCTTATTGATTTTCATTTTGGATGATCTGTCCATTGGTGTAAGCGAGGTGTTAAAGTCCCCTACTATTATTGTGTTACTGTCGATTTCCTCTTTTATAGCTGTTAACAGTTGCCTTATGTATTGAGGTGCTCCTATGTTGGGTGCATATATATATTTATAATTGTTATATCTTCCTCTTGGATTGCTCCCTGCATCATTATGTAGTGTCCTTCCTTGTCTCTTGTAACATTCTTTATTTTAATGAAGTCCAGCTTATCAATTCTTTCATGGATAATACCTTTTGGTATTGTATGTAAATTCATTGCCAAACCCAAGGTCACCTAGATTTTCTTCTGTGTTCTAGGAGTTTTATAGATTAGTTTTACATCTAAGTCTGGTTCATTTTAAGTTAACATTTGTGGAGGGTATAAGGTCTATGTCTAGATTTTTTTGGGGGGGGTGGGTGGAACATATGGATGTCCAGTTGTCCCAGCACCATTTGTTGAGAAAGACTATCATTTTTCCATTGTATTTTTTCCTTTGTTCATTTGTCAAAGATCAACTAAATATATGTGAGTCTGTTTCTGGGTTCTCTATTTTGTTTCATTTATTCACTTCTCTATTCTTTCTCCAATACCACACTGTCTTGATTACTGAAGCTTTATAGAAGTCTTAAAGTTGAGTAGTGTCAGTCCTCCAACCTTGTTATTCAGTATTCTGTTGGCTATTCTGGTTCTTCTGCTTTTCTATATAAACTTTAGAATCAGTTTGTTGATATCCACAAAACTTGCTAGGATTTTGACTGGAACTACATCAAACTTATACATCATGTTGGGAAGAACTGACATCTTGACATATTATCTTCCTATCTGTGAACATGGAATATCTCCCCACTTGATTCTTTGATTTTGTTCATCAGAATTTTAGTCTTTATATAGATACTGTACATTTTTTAGATTTATACTGAAGTATTTCAGTTATTCTCATGTTAATATAAATGACACTTTTAAATTTCAAGTTCCACATGTTCATTGTTGGTATAGGAAAGCAAATGACTTTTGTATATTAACCTTGTATCCTGTACCCTTGCTATAATTGCTTAGTAGTCCCACAAGCTTGTATTAGAGTCTACTTATCCATTCACCCACTGAAGGACATCTCTGTTGCTTGGTTGACCATTTCAGATTATCTACATAGGTTGTCATCAAACAAATTCAGCTTTGTATATTCATTCCCAATCAGTATACTTCTTATGCCTCCTACCAGTATACTCCTAGAAATTTCACTAAGGTATCTCCTTGATTTTTTTGTCAGATTTTTCATTCTTACACACAGATGTCTTGCCAGCAACTCTGGGTGGTTGCTAACTTCTCACTTATTAGGTCAAATCAGTATAATGGCATCATTGCAATGGGCCAGTATGATATCTTGTGGAAGGGTAATATAAACAAGATCCCTGAGAACTAAATTATGACATAGGGATGGATAAGTAAAGGGTGGTTGGGGGGTGGGTATTAAGGAGAAGCAGCACTGTCTTTATGGCAATTGCTTTAGGGGGAGGTCACCACAGTTTCCTCATTCAATACAGGGTCAATCCCCTCAGACAGATGCAGAAGCCACTTACACTGGTAAAGATAACTCATTAGAATAAAGGGGCTCGAAATTCCCAGCTCTATTAGGGTCTTCTTGCATGTCTTCATTCCAACTTTCAGGATTCCTTTTTTTCCCAATCAGGACCCTCACTTTAACAGACATCCTGCAAGGCTCAGAGTTCAACTTGTATTGTAATTCAGCAAGTTCCAGGATTATATTCCAGGTTTGATTTTTTTCCAACAATCTCAGCCTTGTGGCTACAGAAGATAAGCCCTGTGGCTATAGGGCACACAAAGAAGATTTCAGGTCATTTATGTGACTCTTGAGCTGGGAATTTGAGCTCCTCTTTTTCTTTTCCCACTTTGCCCAGTGACATTGGGAATAACCAGCCAATCCCATTCTACTTATTAGTTTACCAAATATTTAAAGGTAGCACACATGGTCACCCAGAACATTGCCTCTTATAAGTATTTGATTACAAGTATTCAGTGGTGATATCTTGTGTATTTCTATTGCCCCAACATGCCATGAGCTATTTATGCTTTCTTTACTACTGGAAACAGTCAGTCATGCCTTTAAATCTAATCATGTTAGAGAACAAATTCGAGACATCCAGAACCAATTCAGAAAACTCACTGTTAAGATTGTTTCCCTACAGATATTCTTGTTTCCAAAACCTGTATTAGGCAGGGTTTTCCTGAGAAATAAAACCAATAGGAGTGGGGCAAGGATTTAGGGGGAAAGATTAACTTTAAGGAACTGTCTCCCACAATTATGGAGGCTGGCACGTCCAAAATCTGAAGGGTAGGCCAGAAGGCCAGGAAAAGCTGATGTTGAAGTTTGAGTCTGAAGGCAGTCTGCTGGCAGAATTCTCCCTCCCTTTAGGAAAGTTAGTATTTTGCTATTAAGGTCTTCAATTGATTGAATGAGGTTTACCCACATTATGGAGTGTAATCTGATCTTCTCTGTCTACTGATTAAAATGTTAATCTCATTTTAAAAATAACTTCACAGAAACATGAATACTGTAATCATCCAAGTGTCTGGGTATCATGGCCCAGCCACGTTGACACATAGTAAAATTAACCAATGACAGTAAAGATACCCTGACACAATTCAGTATCTTTGAAGTGGGAGAAGTGAGTGGTTTCACCAAGATTTTTAGCAATGTTATCTTTTTATCATGTCACTAATAATCCAGAAGTTATGGAACATCATAGGGTAAACAGAAATTCTCTGAACAATCTGAAAGAAATTAATGCATGTGCCCCAAGAACACACTCATCAATCAGAACTGTTTTCATCTGGGGGGAAGGTATTTTAAGATTCTTACCTGTCATGAATGGGTAAAGTTAGGAAAGACTTAGGAGGTGAAAAAGCAAAAGGAAAGAAAGCTGGATTAGAAGCAAAAAGGAGGGATGTATAATGTTGGAGAATGTAAGTAGAATTCAAAATCAGGAGATCACATATTCTTCTCTGCTGTAACTGATTTCTAACTGTCATATCCCAAGTAATTTCTGCCAACTCTAAATCCCTATGTATTGAACATACTACCTATAGAAGCAAATCACCTCTTCCTGCCCCATCACTCCAGTCTATTGTTGAATTTGAAACCCACTATCACCACCATGGTCTCTGTCTCTTAGTAACAAGACTATGAATTCTGTGCATCACTTCAGAACACTGATTTGTACAAAGATTGGGATTCAACATGATACCTGTAATCATTATTAACCAACATGGTCCTAATAACTTAAACTGATAGGATGCTGATTTCAATTTGGGCTTTAAAAGAGATTGTTATAAAATGTAAAACCAGAGTGGGGGAAATGAGAGTGCTGTCATTCTCAATATCTGAGGCAATACTAAAACTTTATCCACCAATAAATAGAAAGTATGGTACTGAGGTGAAGTAGATCCCAAAAGGGAACTCCTTTCAGGGTCATTCTTAGGGGTAGCTATGGAGGACAAAGTGCATGGGTAAATATCCCAGTGTACACAAGCTTCTCAGCTATACTTAACTCTTCTGGTAATAGAGTGAGTTATTTGATCAGGTACATAGGTAAAAAGTTTCTCAAATAGGGATCCATGGGCTACCTTGTAAACTGAACGTTTGTCCCCCCAAAATATTTTAAAGCCCTAGAGTGGATATATTTGGGGATGGACTCTCTAAGAAATTGATTAGGGTTAAATTAGGTCATAATGGTTGTACCCTGATCCCACAGAGTTAGTGCCCTTAGAAGAAACACCAGAGAGCTTTCACTTACCACATGCATGCATGAAGGAAAGGTCATATGAGGACATAGCAAAGAGGCAGTAGCCTATAAACCAAGAAAGCCCTCGCTGTAAGTCGACCATGTTAACACCCTCATCTCAGACTTCTACTTCAAGTACTGAGAGAATTTCTGTTAAGCTACCCACTCGTGATATTTCATTATGGCAAGCTGAGTGAATAAGACACTTCATTTCCAGCTGTCAGTAATCATTCAGTTACCTCCTATCTTCCGAGTTATAGCTTTTCCCTTGCAGTTATATATACTTCATCTGTCTTTAGATATATAGAGAGTACATAAAGTTGCTGTTAAACATTTGTAGTCCCTTGAGGAGCTGTACTCTAGAAAGAGCAGTGTAACTGAGGAGATATACAATGATTTTTCCAAAAATTCTATAGATTATGTTCCATTTATAATTATAAAATATTATAATTTATAATATTTTAATAAATATTATATTTTTATAATTATAAAATATTGAATATTCCCTGTGATGTGCAATATACCCTTATACCTTATTTATTATATATATAATGATTGAACCTCTTAATCGTGTATCTCTATATTGCCCCTCTCCTCTTCACTTTCCCTACTGGAAACCACTAGTTTATTCTCTATGTCTGAGTCTGTTTCTTTTTGTTCACTAGTTTTTTTTAAATTCCAAGTATAAAGGATAACATACAGTATTTCTTTCTCTGACTTATTTCACTAAGCATGATACCCTCCAGGTCCATCCATGTTGTATGTAGCATATGGCAAAACTTTATTCTTTTTTATGGCATAGTAGTATTCCATTCTATATATGTGTGTGTGTGTGTGTGTGTGTATTATATATATGTGTGTGTGTGTGTATATATGTATATATATAAAATCTCCATTCATCTGTTGATGGACACTTAGATTGCTTCCACATCTTGGCTATTGTAAATAATGCTGCTATGAATATTAGGGTGCATATATCTTTTCAAAATAGTGTTTTCATTTTCCTCATATATATACCCAGGAGTAGAATAGCTATATCATATGGTAGATCTATTTTTAGTTTTTTGAGGAACCTCTGTACTATTTTCCACAGTGGCTACACCAATTTCCATCAACAGTATATAAGGGTTCCCTTTTCTCCATATCCTCACATTTGTCATTTGTGGTATTAAGATTTCAACTTTAACTTTTTTATTGAGGTATAGTTAATGTACAATATGAATTACAGGTGTACAACATAATCTACAATTTTTAAAGGTTATAGTCCATTTATAGTTATTATAAAATATTGGCTATATTCCCTGTGTTGTACAATATATTTTGTAGTTTGTTTTATACATAATAGTTTCTACCTCTTAATCCCCTACCATCTTCCTATCTTGCTCCCTTTCCCACTCCTCACTGGTAACCCACTAGTTTGTTCTTTATGTCTGTGAGCCTGTTTCCTTTTTGCTACATTTACTAGTTTATTTTTTAGATTCCACATATAAGTGATATCATACAGTATTTGTCTTTCTCTGTCTGACTTATTCAACTTAGCATAATACCCTCCTAATCCATCCATGTTGTTGCAAATGGCAAAATTTCATTCTTTTTTATGGCTAAGTAGTATTCCATTGTGTGTGTGTGTGTGTGTGTATGTATGATCACATCTTCTTTATCCATTCATCTGTTGTGATGGACACTGTGGACACTGTGATGGACACTTAGGACAACTTAGGACAACCTAAGTGATGGACAATTAGGTTGCTTCCATCTTTTTATTTTTTAATTTTTTTTTATTTTTTATTTTTTTATTTTTTATTTTTTTTAACATCTTATTGGAGTATAACTCTTTTACAATGGTGTGTTAGTTTCTGCTTTACAACAAAGTGAATCAGTTATACATATACATATGTTCCCAAATCTCTTCCCTCTTGTGTCACCCTCCCTCCCACCCTCCTTATCCCACCCCTCTAGGTGGTCACAAAGCACAGAGGCGATCTCCCTGTGCTCCATCTTGGCAATAGTATTTAATGCTGCTATGAACATTGGGGTGCATGTATCTTTTTGAATTGGTGGGGGTTTTTTCAGATGTATACCCAGGAATGGAATTGCTGGGCCATATGGTAGTTCTATTTTTGGTTTTTGAGAAACTGTCATACTGTTTTACACAGTGGCTGCCCCGATTTGCATTCCCACCAACAGTGTATGAGGGTTCCCTTTTCTCCAAATGCTCACCAGCATTTGTTATTTGTAGCCTTTTTGATGATAGCCATTCTGACAGGTGTGAGGTGATAGCTCATTGCGATTTTGATTTGCATTGCTCTGATTAGTGACACTGAGCATCTTTTCATGTGCCTGTTAGCCATCTGTATGTGTTCTTTGGAAAATGTCTCTTCAGGTCTTCTGCCTACTTTCTAATGGGTTGTTTTTTGATACTGAGTTGTATGAGCTGTTTATATATGTTTTATATTAACCCATTATCAGTCATATCATTTGCAAATATTTTCTCCCAGTCAGTAGGTTGTCTTTTTGTTTGGCCGATGGTTTCCTTTGCTGTGCAAAACCTTTTAAGTTTAATTAGGGTCCCATTTGTTTACTTTTGCTTTTGTTTCCTTTGCCTTAGGAGACAGATCCCACTCCCTTACCCCCCACAAAAATGCTAAAATTTATCTTAGTGTTCCACCTGTTTTCTTCTAAGAGTTTTACGGTTTCCAGTCTTACATTTAGATCTTTAACCCATTTTGAGTTTATATTTACATATTATATGAGAAAATGTTCTAATTTCATTCTTTTACATGTAGCTGTCCAGTTTTCCCCACACCACTTACTAAAGTGACTGTCTTTTCTCCATTATATATTCTTGCCTCCTTTGTCATAGATTAATGGAACAGAATAGAAAGCTCAGAAATAAACCCACACACTAATGGTCAATTAATCTATGTGCCTGTTTTTGTCCAGTACCATACTGTTTGGATTACTATAGCTTGTAGTATAGCTTGAAGTCAGGAAGCATGGATACCTCCATCTCTGTTCCTCTTAAAATTGTTTTGGCTATTCAGGTGTTTTGTGTTTCCATGCAATATTAAAGCTATTTGATCTAGTCCTGGTAAAATTGCCATTGGTGTTTTGATGAGGATTGCATGAAATCTGTGGATTGTCTTGGGTAGTATAGTCATTTTAACAATATTCTCTCTAAACATGAATACAGTATATCTTTCCATCATTTTTCCATCTCTGCCACCTTCAATTTCTTCCATCAGTGCCTTATTTTTTCTGAGCACAGGTCTTTTACCTCCTTAGGTTTATTCCTAGGTATTTTGTTCTTTTTGATATGATTGTAAATTGGATTTTTTCCTTAATGTATCTGATAGTTCATTGTTAGTATACAGAAATGCAACAAATGTCTGTATATTAATTTTGTATCCTGCAACTTTACCAAATTCATTGGTCAGCTCTAGTAGGTTTTACTGGCATCTTTAGGTTTGTCTATGTACAGTGTCATGTCATCTGCAAACAGTGACAGTTTTACTTCTTCCTTTTCAATTTAGATTCCTTCTATTTCTTTTCCTCCTCACTTCTGTGGCTACAACTTCCAATATTATGGTCAATAAAAGTGGCAAGAGTGGGCATCCTTGTCTTGTTCATGATCTGAGAGGAAATGCTTTCAGTTTTTCACTGCTGAGTGTTATGGTAGCTGTCAGTTTATTATATATGGCTTTAAATTATGTTGAAGTTTGGTCCCTCTATACCCACTTTGATAATTTTAATCATAAGTGGATGTTGAATTTTGTCACAAGCTTTTCCTGCATCTTTGAGATGATCATATGGTTTTTATTCTTCAATTTGTTAATGTGGTGTATCACACTGATTTGTGGATATTGAAAAATCCTTGCAACCCTGGAATAAATCCCACTTGTATATGGTGTATGAGCCTTTTAATATATTGAGTTCAGTTTGCTAATATTTTGCTGAGGATTTTAGCGCCTATGTTCATCAGTGATATTGGCCTGTAATTTTCTTTTTTGTGATGTCTTTGTCTGGTTTTGGTACCAGGGTGATGCTGGCATTGTAAGTTAGTTCAGAAATATTCCTTTGCAATTTTTGGGAATAGTTTGAGAAGGATAAGTGTTAACTCTTCTCCAAATGTTGGGTAGAATTCACCTGTGAACCCATCTGGTCCTGGACTTTTGTTTGGGAGATTTTTAATTAGTGATTTAATTTCATTAGTGGTAATTGGTCTGCTTATATCTTCTATCTTTTCCTGATTCAGTCCTGGGAGATTGTATTGCTATATATTCAACAGTCAAAATTAGTTGGCTTTATCCATAGGTTAAACCTTTCATTACTATTTCTTCTTTCCTGCTTCTTTAAGCTTCCATCTCAGATCACTTTTCTTTTGCCTGAAGAACAGCATTTAATGTTCTATTTAATGTGGGTGTGCTGTTGTTAAAATTTCCTAGTGTCTTTTTGTTGAAAAGAAGTCTGTTTTACCTGAAAACAGAATTGTATCTTCAAAGTGCTGTCCTAAAATTTTACCATCTCATAGTTTCCATTGTTTCTGAGAAGTCAGCAAAATTGTTGTTCCTTTGATGGTACTTCCATTTTATGGCTGATTTTTAAGAATATTTATATACCTCATGTTTGATATTCAGCAATTCTATAATAATGGGTCTAAATGCAGATTTAATTCTTTTAAGTTTATCTGGTTTGGAGTTCACAGAATTTCTTAAATTTCAAAGCTAACTAAAGACATAAAACTACAAGTTCAAGTTTTCTCTTGAAACATTGTTTCTGCCATATTCTCTCCTCTCCTTTTAGAACATCAATTAGTTATACTTTAGCCTTTCTCATGGTGGTCTTTATTTCTGAATACTTTTTCCTGTGTTTTTCATCATTTTTGTCTCTCCATGCCTCTCTGTATTTTCTTACCCATCTTTTATTTTACATTTTTTTCAGTTTGCTTAAATTGCTAGCAAATCTATTCCTTGAATTCTTAGTATAAATTAGTTTTCATTTTTATATCTGCTATATCTTCTTTTACAGTTTTCAGTTCTCTGGTGGGGTTCTCAATCTTGTCACTTAACTATTGTACTTATTTTGAGAACTTATAATCTCCCTCTGATGACTTTAATATATAAAAGCCCCTATGGATCTTTCTATTCTCTATAGTTTCCACTGGTTCTCATTCAAGTTTTCTTATCTAGTATGTGGTAAATAAATAAATAAATAAATAACCAAGCACAAGAGGAGATATTTTGTTTTAAAGTAATATCTGCAGCTCAAAGATAATGTAATTTTTCTCCAGAAATTGTCTGGCTTCTGCCATGTACCTGAGGGCACTAGTAATCCTAACCAAGTGTTAAGATAATGTGAAACTGACCTTCAGTCACTGCAAGTGCTGTTCTATTTCCAGTTTACCCTTATCACCACGCAGCCTTTCAGAATGCAAATCCAGTATGTGAGTGGGGAAGAGTGGAGGGTCTGTGGGACTTTACCATCTTTTCTTCAATAAACCCTAGACTGCAAATGATTTTTCCTTACTCCTTCTTGGCAGCAAGGCTCAGCCTCTCAGCTGCTTCTTTCAGAAGCACCAAATGTTCCCAAGTGAAAGGGGCTTCCAAATTCCTAGCTCATCACCCAGGATTTGTGTCTTCTCTCAGATACTGGCCAAATAATTTCACTATTTTAACTCTCCAATGCCTCAAGTAGACTTTTAAAATCTACTTTTTCTAGCTGTCTTCAGTTCACAGTTACTCCAAAGCAGAAACTTCATAGGCTCAATGATATACTTTTATGGTCACTCTTTGGACTGTGGTGTCAAATGCATTTGACCATATAATTTTAGTCCCATTTCTCTCCTAATCCCCATCCTACTTTTTTGACATTTTCATATTAGAAGAGAGGCTGGAACAGTAGCTCCTATCCTTTCAAAGATCTATGGAAATGGGGATTGGCAAAATGATAAACTTCTAAGATCTCACCTCCAATTTAGGTACTGGATTGGGTCCTTTGGAGCTTGTGTGGTGAGTGGTAGAGTAGGAGTGAGAGTGGCATTGAAGCCTCTCCAGCCAGAATCTGAATATGGGATAACACCTACTCTTTTAAAAGCCATGTAGGAAGAAAAGAGACTGGCAACTGGAGTCTGGGATTCATTTCTGCCAACAGTTCCTGAATACTTATGATCCAGGTCCTGGAATAACCTTTGGGGATATAATTGCCATTCTCAGTCTCTAGTATGGAAAATAAACATGGAAACAGATACTTTCAACAAGGAGGATATGATTTATTAAGCGCTTACTATGTGTCAGATGTTTTTAATATATTTTTAAAACAAGTTCTAGAATCAAATGTTGGGAGATTAAGAAATTTACCCAGTTACACATTTATATAGAGATAGATTCTGAGTATACTTTGTTAAAATGCTTTGCATCTTAGCCATTACATACATAAGTTTATTGACTCTTTACATCCTCCAACAATATTTTGAGGTTGTAAGTAGGGTGGGGATGATAATCCTATTTTGCAATGATGAAATTGAGACCCATAGAAAAACTTATCCAAAAAGTCATTTGTTGGACTTTTCAGACTCAGATTCTGACTAAAAGGCATTTGGCTTGGAGTTCTCTAAAAATCTCTAAGAATGGAGACAATGAGATTTGAGAACACTATAAAAAGGCAAAGAACAGGACTAGGGATATACAAAGGAAATAACACGTTGTTCAGATTTATTTACTCTTTGCTCTTCATGAAACTGCACAAAGCTAATGATCCAGACAGAGAGAAAATACAGACTTATCAGGTAATGTCAGGGAACTAATATAACCACAGACCAGGTTCTATTCAAATATAGAGAGCAAGACTGGGGCTAAGTAGGAGACTATAATGGATTAAAGGAACTCTTCCCTGGGCACTGACTGTCCTCTTAATGTTGCTATTATTGATATTGACAATTATTGAATTGTTCTTTGGGCAATGTGCTAATTTTTTAAGTATGTTTTTTTTAAAAAAAAGCCCATTTTTTAAAATAAAATCCATTTTATGGACTAGAAAACTAAATTTCCCATAGTCATGATGCTTTACCAATCTAACTAGTTAGTTGAAGAATAAAGAGTAAAACTTGAGAAATGGAACTTTATGAAATAACATAATCAAAATGGCAAGATAGGAGTTATCTACTGTCTTCCCCTCCAAAGAACACGAATTTTGACAGTCACATATGAGAGTACCTTTGTGGAAGCCCAGGAGTACAGCAGAGACGTTCCAGCATACTACTGGGGCAAAAAAGAGATTAGATGCACTGAAGAAGGTAAGAACCTTCTCCCCCTCCCCCTCCCCCTCCCCCCTCCCCCCTCCCTCTCCCCTCCCCCCTCCCCCTCCCCTCCCCCCTCCCCCCTCCCTCTCCCCTCCCCCCTCCCTC
>NC_041229.1:61085867-61087909 GCF_002837175.3 Physeter macrocephalus | reverse complement strand
CTCCCCTCTCCCCTCCCCCTCTCCCCTCTCCCCTCGACTCCTCCCCTCTTCCCTCTTCTTCTTTTTAAAGTGAAACAGTTTCACTTTACCCGTGAACCCCTTCCCCAAGGTAGCACAGCTCAGTGCTAAGAGAGACATTCTCAGAATATGGTGTACCCAATAGGGGAAAGTGAGTGTGTGAGTTAGTGCCCAGATTCCCCAGTTGTGTAGGAGACTACCTAAGAGAACCACTTCTTTCTCCTCTCATCCAGAATACTGAGGAGTTCTGAACAAGGTGGGGGGCGGGGGGAGGCCAGGGAGTGGCTGGGAGAACAGCTTCCAGGGCTATCTGAGAGCATCAAAGCAGATCCTACTACCTGATTTGCAGACTCCTTCAGAAAGCCCATGCATGAGTCACTGGGATTGCCTTGTAGGCAGATTCACCCAACTAGCCCATGGGCACCTTCAATGCTCTGTGCACCTCACTCATAACAACCCTACACCATGGAAAAAATCACAAATCTGATTTTTTTTTAATGGGCAAAGAACTGAATACATTTTTACAAAGAAGAAACGTACTTGGCCAACAAGTACATGAAAATATGCTCAATATCACTAAATATCAGGGAAATGCAAATCAAAACCTCACACCTATTCAGATGGCTATTATCAAAAAGACAGGAGATAAATGTTGGCAAGGATGTAGAGAAAAGGGAACCCTTGTGCACTGTTGAGGGGAATGTAAATTGGTACAGCTACTATAGAAAATAGTTGCAGCTTTCTCAAAAAATTAAAAATAAAACTACTATATGATCCAGCAATTCCACTTCTGTGTATATATCCAAAAGAAATAAAATCTGGAGAGAGATATGCACCCTCATGTTCATTCCATCATTATTCACCATACCCAGGACACAGAGGAAACCTTAAGTGCCTTTCAACTGATGAATACATAAAGAAAATGTAGTATATATACATAACAGAATATTATTCAGTCATAAAGAAGAAATCCTTCTACTTGTGACAACACGGAGGGCTTGAGGGCTTTGCGCTAAGTGAAATACTTCAGATAAAGACAGACTTCATGATCTCACTTGTATATAGAATCTAAAAATTGAAACTCATAGTAACAGAAAAATGTGGTGGGCTGGGGTTTGGTGGCAATGCGATATTTGTCAAAGGGTACAAACTTCCATTTATGAGTTCTGGGAATCTAGCCAACAGCATGGTGACTACAGTTAATAATACTGTCAATACATCATATACAGTTGACCCATGACAAAAGGGGTTTGGACTGTGCAAGTCCATTTATATGTTGATTTTTATTTAAACATCTTTATTAGAGTATAATTGCTTTACAATTGTGTGTCAGTTTCTGCTTTATAACAAAGTGAATCAGTTATATACATATGTCCCCATATCTCTTCACTCTTGCATCTCCCTCCCCCCCATCCCACCCCTCTAGGTGGTCACAAAGCACTGAGTTGATCTCCCTGTGCTATGCGGCTGCTTCCCACTAGCGATCTAATTTACATTTGGTAGTGTATGTATGTCCATGCCACTCTCTCACTTTATCCCAGGTTACCCTTCCCCCTCCCCATATCCTCAAGTCCATTCTCTAGTAGGTCTGTGTCTTTATTCCTGTCATGCTCTTAGGTTCTTCTGACCATTTTCTATTTTTTTTCCTTTTCAATTCCATGTTTATGTGTTAGCATATGGTATTTGTTTTTCTCTTTCTGACTGACTTCCCTCTGTATGACAGTCTCTAGGTCCATCCACCTCACTAAAAATAACTCAGTTTCGTTCCTTTTTATGGCTGAGTAATATTCCATTGTATATATGTGCCACGTCTTTATGCATTCATCTGTTGATGGACACTTAGGCTGCTTCCATGTCCTGGCTATTGTAAATAGAGCTGCACTGAACATTTTGGTACATGACTTTTTTATTTTTAACATCTTTATTGGAGTATAATTGCTTTACAATGGTGTGTTAGTTTCTGCTTTATAACAAAGTGAATCAGCTATACATATACATATGTTCCCATATCTCTTCCCTCTTGC
>NC_041229.1:61082740-61085246 GCF_002837175.3 Physeter macrocephalus | reverse complement strand
CTTTTCTCCACACCCTCTCCAGAGTTTATTGTTTCTAGATTTTTTTTGATGATGGCCATTCTGACCGGTTTGAGATGATATCTCATTGTGGTTTTGATTTGCATTTCTCTAATGATTAGTGATGTTGAGCATTCTTTCATGTGTTTGTTGGCAATCTGTATATCTTCTTTGGAGAAATGTCTATTTAGGTCTTCTGCCCATTTTTGGATTGGGTTGTTTGTTTTTTTGATATAGAGCTGCATGAGTTGCTTGTATGTTTTGGAGATTAATCCTTTGCCAGTTGCTTCATCTGCAAATATTTTCTCCCATTCTGAGGGTTGTCTTTTGGTCCTGTTTATGGTTTCCTTTGCTGTGCAAAAGCTTTCAAGTTTCATTAGGTCCCATTTGTTTATTTTTGTTTTAATTTCCATTTCTCTAGGAGGTGGGTCAAAAAGGATCTGGCTGTGATTTATGTCATAGAGTGTTTTGCCTATGTTTTACTCTAAGAGTGTGATAGTGTCTGCCCTTACATTTAGGTCTTTAATACATTTTGAGTTTATTTTTGTGTATGGTGTTACGAAGTATTCTAATTTCATTCTTTTACATGCAGCTGTCCACTTATCCCAGCACCACTTATTGAAGAGGCTGTCTTTTCTCCACTGTATATTCTTGCCTCCTTTATCAAAGATAAGGTGACCATATGTGCGTGGGTTTATCTCTTGGCTTTCTATCCTGTTCCATTGATCTATATTTCTGTTTTTGTGCCAGTACCATACTGTCTTGATTTCTGTAGCTTGTAGTATAGTCTGAAGTCAGGGAGCCTAATTCCTCCAGCTCCATTTTTCGTTCTCAAGATTGCTTTGGCTATTTGGGGTCTTTTGTGTTTCCATATAAATTGTGTAATTTTTTGTTCTAGTTCTGTGAAAAATGCCAGTGGTAGTTTGATAGGGATTGCATTCAATCTGTAGATTGCTTTGGGTAGTAGAGTCATTTTCAAAATGTTTATTCTTCCAATCGAAGAACATGGTATATCTCCCCATCTGTATCATCTTTAATTTCTTTCATCGGTGTCTTATACTTTTCTGCATACAGGTCTTTTTTCCTAGATATTTTATTCATTTTTTTGCAGTGGTAAGTGAGAGTGTTTTCTTAATTTCACTTTCAGATTTTTCATCATGAGTGTATAGAAATACAAGAGATTTCTGTGCATTAATTTTGTATCCTACTTTACTAAATTCATTGATTAGCTCTAGTAGTTTTCTGGTGGCATCTTTAGGATTCTCTATGTATAGTATCATGTCATCTGCAAACAGTGACAGCTTTACTTCTTCTTTTCCAATTTGGATTCCTTGTATTTCTTTTTCTTCTCTGACTGCTGTGGCTAAAACTTCCAAAACTGTGTTGAATAATAGTGGTGAGAGTGGGCAACCTTTTCTTGTTTCTGATCTTAGTGGAAATGGTTTCAGTTTTCCACTATTGAGAATGATGTTGGCTGTGGGTTTGTCACATATGGCCTTTATTAGGTTGAGGTAAGTTCCCTCTATGCCCACTTTCTTGAGGGTTTTTATCATAAATGGGTGTTGAATTTTTTCAAAAGCTTTTTCTGAATTTATTGAGATGATCATATGGTTTTTCTCCTTCAATTTGTTAATCTGGTTTATCACATTGATTGATTTACATATATTGAAGAATCCTTGCATTCCTGGGATAAACCCCACTTGACCATGGTGTATGATCCTTTTAATGTGCTGTTGGATTCTGTTTGCTAGTATTTTGTTGGGGATTTTCCCATCTATGTTCATCAGTGATATTGTCCTGTAGTTTTCTTTCTTTGTGACATCTCTGTCTGGTTTTGATATCAGAGTGATGGTGGCCTCCTAGAATGAGTTTGGGAGTGTTCCTCCCTCAGCTATATTTTGGGAGAGTTTGAGAAGGATAGGTGTTAGGTCTTCTTTAAATGTTTGATAGAATTCGCCTGTGAAGCCATCTGGTCCTGGGCTTTTGTTTGTTGGAAGATTTTTAATCACAGTTTCAATTTCAGTGCTTGTGATTGGTCTGTTCATATTTTCTATTTCTTCCTGGTTCAGTCTCGGCACGTTGTGCATTTCTAAGAATTTGTCCATTTCCTCCAGGTTGTCCATTTTATTGGCATAGTGTTGCTTACAGTAATCTCTCATGATCCTTTATATTTCTGCATTGTCAGTTGTTACTTTTCCTTTTTCATTTCCAATTCTATTCATTTGAGTCTTCTCCCTTTTTTTCTTGATAAGTCTGGCTAATGCTTTATCAATTTTGTTTATCTTCTCAAAGAACCAGCTTTTAGTTTTATTGATCTTTGCTGTCGTTTCCTTCATTTCTTTTTCATTTATTTCTGATCTGATCTTTATGATTTCTTTCCTTCTGCTAACTTTAGTGTTTTTATGTTCTTCTTTCTCTAATTGCTTTAGGTGTACGGTTAGGTTGTTTATTTGAGATGTTTCTTGTTTTGTAAGGTAGGCTTGTATAGCTATAAACTTCCCTCTTAGAA
>NC_041229.1:61079963-61081861 GCF_002837175.3 Physeter macrocephalus | reverse complement strand
TTTGTATCCATTCAGCCAGTCTATATCTTTTGGTTGGAGCATTTAATCCATTTACATGTAAGGTAATTATCGATATGTATGTTCCTATTATCATTTTCTTAATTGTTTTGGGTTTATTATTGTAGGTCTTTTCCTTCTCTTGTGTCTCCTGCCTAGAGAAGTTCCTTTAGCATTTGTTGTACAGCTGGTGTGGTGGTGCTGAATTCTCTTAGCTTTTGCTTGTCTGTAAAGCTTTTAATTTCTCCATCAAATCTGAATGAGATCCTTGCTGGGTAGCATAATGTTGGTTGTACGTTTTTCTCTTTCATCACTTTATATATGTCCTGCCACTCCCATCTGGCTTGCAGAGTTTCTGCTGAAAGATCACCTGTTAACCTTATGGGGATTCCCTTATGTGTTACTTGTTGTTTTTCCCTTGCTGCTTTTAATATTTGTTCTTTGTATTTAATTTTTGATAGTTTGATTAATATGTGTCTTGACATGTTTCTCCTTGGATTTATCCTGTATGGACTCTCTGTGCTTCCTAGACTTGATTAACTATTTCCTTTCCCATATTAGGGAAGTTTTCAACTATAATCTCTTCAACGATTTTCTCATCCCTTTCTTTTCTTCTTCTGGGAAACCTATAATTCAAATGTTGGTGCATTTAATGTTGTCCCAGAGGTCTCTGAGACTGTCCTCAGTTCTTATCATTCTTTTTTCTTTATTCTGCTCTGCAGTAGTTATCTCCACTATTTTATCTTCCAGTCACTTATCTGTTCTTCTGTCTCAGTTATTCTGCTCTTGACCCCTTCTAGAGAATTTTTAATTTCATCTATTGTGTTGTTCATCTCTGTTTGCTCTTTAGTTCTTCTACATCCTTGTTAAACTTTTCTTGTATTTTCTCCATTCTATTTCCAAGATTTTGGATCATCTTTACTATCGTTATTCTGAATTCTTTTTCAGGTAGAATGCCTATTTCCTCTTCATTTGTTAAGTCTGGTGGGTTTTTACCTTGCTCCTTCATCTGCTGTGTGTTTCTCTGTCTTCTCATTTTGCTTAACTTACTGTGTTTGGGGTCTCCATTTCACAGGCTGCAGGTTTGTAGTTTCCATTGTTTTTGGTGTTTGTCCCCAGTGGCTAAGGTTGGTTCAGTGGGTTGTGTAGGCTTCCTGCTGGAGTGGACTAGTGCCTGTGTTCTGGTGGATGAGGATGGATCTTGTCTTTGTGCTGGGCAAGTCCACGTCTGGTGCTGTGTTTTGGGGTGTCTGTAGCCTTATTATGATTTTAGGTGGCCTCTCTGCTAATGGATGGGGCTGTGTTCCTGTCTTGCTAGTTGTTTGACATAGGGTGTCCAGCACTGTAGCTTGCTGGTCGTTGAGTGAAGCTGGGTCTTGGCGTTGAGATGGAGATCTCTGGGAAATTTTTGCTGTTTCATATTAGGTGGAGCTGGGAGGTCTCTTGTGACCAGTGTCCTGCACTTGGCACTCCCACCTCAGTGACACAGCTCTGACACCTGGCCGGAGCATGAAAAGCCTGTCCTCCACATGGCTCAGAATAAAAGGGAGGAAAAAAAAAGAAAGAAGAAGATAAAATAAAATTATTAAAATAAAAAATAATTATTAAGAAAAAAAAAATTTTTTTAAGAAACCTCCATACTGTTCTCCATAGTGGCTGTATCAATTTACATTCCCACCAACAGTGCAAGAGTGTTCCCTTTTCTCCACACCCTCTCCAGCATTTATTGTTTCTAGATTTTTTGATGGCCATTCTGACTGGTGTGAGATGATATAGTAGTTTTGATTTTCATTTCTCTAATGATTAGTGATGTTGAGCATTCTTTCATGTGTTTGTTGGCAATCTGTATATTTTCTTTGGAGAAATGTCTATTTAGGTCTTCTGCCCATTTTTGGGTTGGG
>NC_041229.1:61062143-61079640 GCF_002837175.3 Physeter macrocephalus | reverse complement strand
AAAAGGATCTTGCTGTGATTTATGTCAGAGTGGTCTGCCTATGTTTTCCTCTAAGAGTTTGATAGTATCTGGCCTTACATTTAGGTCTTTTAGCCATTTTGAGTTTATATTTGTGTATGGTGTTAGGGAGTGCTCTAATTTCATACTTTTACATGTAGCTGTCCAGTTTTCCCAGCACCACTTATTGAAGAGGCTGTCTTTTCTCCACTGTATATTCTTGCCTCCTTTATCAAAGATAAGGTGACCATATGTGTGTGTGTTTATCTCTTGGCTTTCTATCCTGTTCCATCGATCTATATTTCTAGAACTACCATATGACCCAGCAATCCCACTACTGGGCATATACCCTGAGAAAACCATAATTCAAAAGGAGTCATGTACCAAATTGTTCATTGCAGCTCTATTTACAATAGCCAGGACATGTAAGCAAGCTAAGTGTCCATCAACAGATGAACGGATAAAGAAGATGTGGCACATATATACAATGGAATATTACTCAGCCATAAAAAGAAACGAAATTGAGTTATTTGTAGTGAGGTGGATGGACCTGGAGTCTGTCATACAGAGTGAAGTAAGTCAGAAGGAGAAAAACAAACACCGTATGCTAACACGTATATATGGAATCTAAGAAAAAAAATGTCATCAAGAGCCTAGTGGCAGGACGGGAATAAAACACAGACCTACTAGATCATGGACTTCAGGATATGGGGAGGGGGAAGGGTAAGCTGTGACGAAGTGAGAGAGTGGCATGGACATATATTCACTACCAAACGTAGGGTGGATAGCTAGTGGGAAGCAGCTGTATGGCACAGGGAGATCAGCTAGGTGGTTTGTCACCACCTAGAGGGGTGGGATAGAGAGGGTTGGGAGGGAGGGAGACGCAAGAGGGAAGAGATATTGGAACATATGTATATGTATAACTGATTCACTTTGTTGTAAAGCAGAGACTAACACACCATTGTAAAGCAATTATACTCCAATAAAGATGTTAAAAAAAATTTTAAGCATTAAGAAAAATTTTAAAAAGGACAGACAGAACCGTAGGACAAATGGTAAAAGCAAAGCTATACAGACAAAATCACACACAGAAGCATACACATACACACGCACAAAAAGAGGAAAAGGGGAAAAAATATACATATCGTTGCTCCCAAAGTCCAACTCCTCAATTTGGGATGATTTGTTGTCTATTCAGGTATTCCACAGATGCAGTGTACATCAAGTTGATTGTGGAGATTTAATCCGCTGCTCCTGAGGCTGCTGGGAGAAATTTCCCTTTCTCTTCTTTGTTCGCACAGATCTTGGGGTTCAGCTTTGGATTTGGACCCGCCTCTGCATGTAGGTCCTCTGAGGGCATCTGTTTTTCGCTCAGACAGGACCGGGTTAAAGGAGCAGCTGATTCGGTGGCTCTGGCTCACTCAGGCCGGTGGGAGGCAGGGCTACAGATGGGATGCGGGGCGAGCCTGCAGAGGCAGAGGCCAGTGTGATGTTGCACCAGCCTGAGGCGCACCGTGCGTTCTCCCAGGGAAGTTGTCCCTGGATCCCGGGACCCTGGCAGTGGCAAGCTGCACAGGCTCCCCGGAGAGGAGGTGTGGATAGTGACCTGTGCTTGCACACAGGCTTCTTGGTGGCTGCAGCAGCAGCCTTAGCATCTCATGCCCGTCTCTGGGGTCCGCGCTGATAGCCGCGGCTCGCACCCTTCTCTGGAGCTCCTTTAAGCGGCTCTGTTAATCCTCTCCTCGCGCAGAAAACAAAGAGGCAAGAAAAAGTCTCTTGCCTCTTCAGCAGCTCCAGACTTTTTCCCGTACTCCCTCCCGGCTAGTCGTGGTGCACTAACCCCTTCAGGCTGTGTTCACACCATCAACCCCAGCCCTCTCCCTGGGATCCCACCGAAGCCCGAGCCTCAGCTCCCAGACCCCGCCCGCCCCGGGGGCTGAGCAGACAAGCCTCTCGGGCTGGTGAGTGCTGGTCGGCACCGATCCTCTGCGGGAATCTCTCCGCTTTGCCTTCCGCACCCTGTTACTGCACTCTCCTCCGTGGCTCTGAAGCTTCCCCCCTCCGCCACCCGCAGTCTCCTCCCGCGAAGGGGCTTCTAGTGTATGGGAACCTTTCCTCCTTCACAGCTCCCTCCCACTGGTGTAGGTCCCGTCCCTATTCTTTTGTCTCTGTTTTTTCTTTTTTCTTTTACCCTACCCAGGTACGTGGGGAGGTTCTTGCCTTTTGGGAAGTCTGAGGTCTTCTGCCAGCGTTCAGTAGGTGTTCTGTAGGAGTTGTTCCACTTGTAGATGTATTTCTGATGTATTTTTGGGGAGGAAGGTGATCTCCATGTCTTAGTCTTCCGCCATCTTGAAGCTCTGATTTTTTTTTTTTTTTCACTAAACGCATACTACATTACTACATGAATCGTGGTTGATTGAATCTGCAGATGTGGAACCGTGGATCCCATGGCTAACTGTAAAGTTACTGGTAAATTTTCCACTGTGCCCCTAACCCCCTCATTGTTCAAAAGTCAAATGTCCTTTTTTTTCCCCAACATTTTTTAAAATTGAAGTATAGTTGATTTACAGTGTTGTGATAGTTTCTGGTGGACAGCAAAGTGATTCAGTTACATTATACATACACACACACTTTTTCAGATTCTTTTCTATTATAGGTTATTACGAGATATTGAATATAGTTCCCTGTGCTATACAGTAGGTCTTGTTGTTTATCTAGTTTATATATAACACTGTCAAATTGTCAAGGAACTTGCTTTTTAAAAATTTTTTTATATTAAAGTATGATTTAACAATGTTGTGTTAGTTTTAGGTGTACAGCAAAGTGATTCAATTATAAATATACATGTATCTATTCTTTTTCAAATTCTTTTCTCATTTAGGTTTTTACAGAATATTGAGCATAGTTCCCTGTACTATACAGTAGGTCTTTCTTGGTTATTTATTTTAAATATAATAGTATGTATATGTCCATCCCAAACTACCAATTTATCTCTCCTCCCCACCTTTCCCCTTTGGTAATCATAAGTTTGTTTTCTAAGTCTGTGAGTCTGTTTCTGTTTTATAAATGAGTTCATTTGCATCATTTTTCAGATTGCACATATAAGCGATATCATATAATATTTGTCTTTCTCCTACTTCACTTAGCATTATAATCTCTACATCTATCCGTGTTGCAAAATGGCATTATTTCATTCTTCTTTATAGCTGAGTAATATTCCATTGTGTGTATATACCACATCTTTTTATCCATTCATCTGTCAATGGACATTTAGGTTACTTCCAAGTCTTGGCTATTGTAAAGAGTGCTGTAGTGAACATTGGGGTGCATGTATCTTTTTGCATTAGAGTTTTCTCCAGATATATGTCCAGGAGTGAGATTGCTGGATCTTATAGTAACTCTACATTTAGTTTTTTAAGGAAATTCATACTCTTCTCCATAGTGGCTGCACCAGTTTATATTCCCACCAACAGGGTAGGAGGGTTCCCTTTATTCCACACCATCTCCAGCATTTATTACTTGTAGACTTCTTGATGATGGCCATTCTGACTGGTGTGAAGTGATACCTCATTGTAGTTTTGATTTGGATTTCTCTAATAATTAGTGATGTTGAGCATCTTTTCATGTGTTTCTTGGTCATCTGCCTGTCTTCTTTAGAGAAATATCTGTTTAGGTCTTCTGCCCATTTGATTTTTTTTTTTTTTTTTTTGCGCTATTGAGCTTCATGAGCTATTTGTAAATTTTGGTGATTAATCCTTGTTGGTTGCATCATTTGCAAGTATTTTCTCCCATTCTGTGGTTGTCTTTCGTTATGTTTATGGTTTCCTTCGCTGTGCAAAAGCTTTTGAGTTTAATTAGGTCTCATTTGTTTATTTTTGTTTTTATTTTCATTACTCTAGGAGGTGGGTCAGAAAATATCTTGCTGCAATTTAGGTCAAAGAATGTTCTTCCTATGTTTTCCTCTAAGACTTTTATAGTGTCTGGTCTTACATTTATGTCTTTAATCCATTTGGAGTTTATTTTTGTGTATGGTGTTAGGGAGTGTTCTAATTTCATTCCTTTACATGTGGCTGTACAGTTTTCCCTGCACTGCTTATTGACGAGACTGTCTTTTCTCCATTGTATATTCTTGCCTGCTTTGTCATAGATTAGGTGACTATAGATGTGTGCGTTTATTTCTGGGATTTCTATCCTGTTCCATTGATCTATATTTCTGGTTTTGTGCCAGTACCATACTGTTTTGATTACTGTAGTTTTTTAGCATGGTCTGAATTCAGGTAGTCTGATTCCTCCAGCTCTGTGTTTCTCAAGATTGCTTTGGCTATTTGGGGTCTTTTGTGTTTCCATACAAAACGTAAAAATTTTTGTTCTAGTCCTGTGAAAAATGCCATTGATAATTTGATAGGGATTGCACTGAATCTGTAGATTGCCTTGGGTAGTATAGTCATTTTGATAATATTAATTCTCCCATTCCAAGAACATGGTATATCTTTCCATCTGTTTGTGTCATCTTTGATTTCTTTCATCAGCATCATATAGTTTTCAGAGTCTGGGTCTTTTGCCTCCTTAGGTAGGTTTATTCCTAGGTTATTTTTTTTTTTTTTTTGGTGCGATGGTAAACAGGTTTCTTTAATTTCTCTCTGATCTTTCATGGTATAGAAATGCAATAGTTTTCTGTGTATTCATTTTGTATAATGCAATTTTACTGAATTCATTGATGAGCTCTAGTAGTTTTCTGGTGGCATCTTTAGGATTTTCTATGTATAGTATCATGTCATCTGCAAACAGTGACAGTTTTACTTTTTCTTTTCCAATTTGTATTCCTTTTATTTCTTTTTCTTCTGATTGCTGAGGCTAGGACTTCCAAAACTATGTTGAATAAAAGTGGTGACAGTGGACATCCTTGTCTTGTTCCTGATCTTAGAGGAAATACTTTCAGCTTTTCACAGTTGAGTATGATGTTAGCTGTAGGTTTGTCATATACAGCCTTTATTATGGTGAGGTATGTTCCCTCTATGCCCACTTTCTGGAGAATTTTTATCATAAATGGGTGTCGAATTTTATCAAGAGCTTTTTCTGCATCTATTGAGATGATCATATGGTTTTTATTATTCAGTTTGTTAATGTGTGTCACATTGATTTTACATATGTTGAAGAATACTTGTATCCCTGGGAAAAATCCCACTTGATTGTGGTGTATGATCCTTTTAATGTATTGTTGGATTTGATTTGCTAGTATTGATATTTTGTTGAGGATTGTAGTGTTTATATTCAATCAGTGATAATTGGCTTGTAATTTTTTTTTTGTATTTTTGTCGGGTTTTGGTATCATGATGATGGTGGCCTGATAGAATCTGTTTAGGAGTGTTCGTTCCTCTGCAATTTTTGGAAGAGTTTCAGAAGAAAAGGTGACAACTTTCCTCAAATATTTGATAAAATTCAGCTGTAAAGCTATCTGGTCTTGGACTTTGTTTGTTGGGAGTTTTTAAATCACAGTTTCAATTTCAGTATTTGTGATTGATCTGTTCATATTTTCTATTTCTTCCTGGTTCAGTCTTGGGAGATTGTCCCTTTCAAAGAATGTGTTCTTTTCTTGCAGGTTGTCCATTTTATTGGCATATAGTTGCTTGTAGTAGTCTCTTATGATTCTGTGTCTTTCTGCTGTGCCCTTTGTAACTTCTCCTTTTTCATTTTCTAATTTTATTGATTTGAGTCCTCTCCCTCTTTCTTGATGAATCTGGCTAAAGGTTTATCAATTTTGTTTATCTTTTCAAAGAACCAGCTTTTAGTTTAATCTTCTCTGTTTTCTTCATCTCTGTTTCATTTATTTCTGCTCTGATCTTTATGATTTCTTTCCTTCTACTCACTTTGGGTTTTCTTTGTTCTTTCTCTAGTTGCTTTAGGTGTAAGGTTAGTTTGTTTGAGATTTTTCTTGTTTCCTGAGGTAAGTTTGTATTGCTATAAACTTCCCACTTAGAACTGCTTTTGCTGCATCCCGTAGGTTTTGGATTGTTGTGCTTTCATTTTTATTTCTCTCTAGGTGTTTTTTGATTTCCTCTTTGATTTCTTCAGTGATCCATTCAAGGTCTTTGTTAAACATTTCTTATATATTCTCAATCTCTGCCTCCATTCTTTTTCCAAGATTTTGGATCATCTTTACTATCATTACTCTGAATTCTTTTTTGGGTAGGTTTCCTATCTCCACTTCACTTAGTTGTTTTTCTGGGGTTTTATCTTGTTCCTTCATCTGGAACATATTCCTCTGCCATCTCAGGTTGTCTAGCTATCTGTGCTTGTGGTCTCCATTTTGTGGTCTGCAAGATTGTAGTTTTTCTTGCTTCTGCTGTCTGCCCCCTAGTGGATGAGGCTAGTCTAAACGGCTTGTGCAGGCTTCCTGGTGGGAGGGACTGTTTCCTGCCCACTGGTGGGTGGAGCTGGGTCTTGTCCCTCTGGTGCACAGGGCCATGTCAAGGGGTGTGTTTATCGGGAAGCTATGGGCTCTGGAAGACTTTAGGCAGACTGTTTGCTGATGGGTGTGGCTGTGTTCCTGCCCTGCTGATGTTTAGCCTGAGGCATTCCAGCACTGGAGCCTACAGGCTTTTGGGTGGGACCAGGTCTTGGTGAGAAAATGGCAGCCTCCAGGAGGGCTCATGCCAATGAGTAATCTCCAGAATTACCACCACCAGTCTTTGTCCCCACAATGAGCTACAGCCGACCCCTCTACCTACACAGGATATCATCCAATACTAGCAGGTAGGTCTGGGCCAGTCTCTTATCAGGTCACTGCTTTTTCCCCTGGGTCCTGATGCACATGAGACCTTGTGTTCACCCTCCAAGAGTGGAGTTTGTTTCCCCCAGTCCTGTAGAATTCCTTCAATCAAACCCCACTGGCTTTCAAGGCCAGATGCTCTGGTGGCTGTTCCTCACAATGCCAGACCCCCAGGCTGGGATGCCTGACATGGGGTGCAGAAGTTTAACTCCTATGGGAGAACCTCTGTGATATAATTTTTTTCCAGTTTTTGGGTTACCTACCTGGTGAGTATGGGATTTGATTTTATTGCAGTTGTGCCCTCCTACCATCTCATGCGGCTTCTTCTTTATTTTTGATCATAGGATTTTTTTTTGGTAGTTTCCAGCATTTTTTTTTTTTGTCAATGGTTGTTCAGCAGTTAGTTGTGATTTTGACATTTTCATAAGAAGAGTGAGCCCATGTCCTGCTCCTATGCCATCTTGTCTCCACCCAAAGCCTCAAATAACTTCTTAGATCATTGCTCATTATGACAGATAAAATTCAGGAACAGTCAGATGGAAGACATGCAGAGAGGAAGGTATAGGAAAAGGGCTTGGAGCTTCCATGCCCTTTCCAGGCTGCCATTCTCCTAAAAGTCAAGCGTACTTGATAGTTGCGAAGAGAGTAGACTTAAATGTTCTCACCACAAAAAAGTATTATAATTGTATGAAGTAATGGATGTGTTAACCTTATTGTGTTAATCATTTAATAATGATACATGTCTATCATATCACATTGTAGACCTTAAACTTAATGTTGTGCCAATTATAGCTCAAGAAATCTGATGAGGGGAGAAAAGGAACATTAAAATCAAACCTAACTCCTGTATCCTACATCTCTATATCCATCCAATTTTGCCTAAGATTTTAACAATTCCTTTAACTTGCGTCTATACCAGGGAGAGAGCAATAATCTTCTAGAACAGAGGATCTTAACATGTGGTAAAGCAGATATTTCCCAGAGATGGTTGGAAGATAGTCTAGAGATTTATGAAAAAAGCAATCACAATCATTTTTTTTTAACATTTAGAACAAATAATCAATTTTGCACTTTCAAAATGGCACCTGAGTGGTAGAGAGGAGGAAGACAGAAAAGTAAGACAGGAGCCAACCACGCCAGTGAGGAGGTTGAAATAAGAGTTCAGGGCCTAGCTATAAAGATACAGAAGAGAGAGACCACTGTAGGAATAATTGGGAAATCTCAAGGAGGGTTCTCTATTCAAGATGGAATATCATGAATCACTAATAGTGATTGTAAAATTTTCTCTTTTGTATGTGCGTCAGAACTTCCTATAGGAAACATTTTAACAGATTTTCTTAAATCACTCTCCACACTTTAAGCACATTAAGTATACAGTAGAAAAAATTGGAGAGAAATTGTTAAAAATAAAAAACCGCTGGCCACAAATTTTTCAAACATTAACGTGTTCACCCAGAAATCAAAGAAATGAAACTATTGCATTTGTGTTCTCATCTATATAAAAATACAGTAAGTCCCCTACATACGAACCTTCAAGTTGCAAACTTTCAAAGATGTGAACGTGTATTCACATGTCCAATCACATAAGTTAGTTCACAGGTCTGGTGTACATTGTCAAGTCCATGCATCATCTACAAGTGATTGTGTTTTTGTGTACTTCACTGTATAGTGCTGTATAAGGTAGAGTAGTACAGTATTTCAAGCCCAGGATGTCTGGAAGAAAGCGTAAAAGCAGTGGTGATGTAGCTGGTACTGCTGAAGAACCGAAGAGATTCACGACACAGGAAATGGCAAGGGAATTTTCTTTATTTGAGGAGAAACTGTTAGTTTTTGAGGCACAGGACCCAAACGTAGAATGGTACATGAAGGTTGCAGCAGCCATTCAGAATGCAATCCAGTGCTACCATGTCATCTATGATGAGGAAAAAAGAGCCACTACCCAGACATCACTGGATCTTTTCTTCAAGGGGGTAAACAGAATTGAATCCAGCAAGGAACCGGAACCTGTGTCATCAACATTGGGCATGAGTGAAATTGCCGCTTGCCCTCCGTCTCCTATTGCTGATGATCCTTCAGCTCTACCATCTCCCATCTCTTCTCTCTCCTCCAGTCAGTAACTCTTCTTGCCTGTTCACTTGTTGCCAGCCCCTGTATGCCAGCTGGGTACTGTACTGTAAGATTAAAAATGTTTTCATTTTTTGTTTTTGTTTTTTATGTATTATTTGTGTGAAAAGTATTATAAGCCTATTACAGTACAGTACTATATAGCTGATTGTGTTAGTTCGGTACCTAAGCTAACTTTGTTGGACTTACGAACAAACTGGACTTACAAACGTGCTCTCGGAATGGAACTTGTTTGTAGGTACGGGACTTACTATATTTTTTAAATGACTATAGGGCAATTTAGTGAATGAACTCACTTGATGCTGGGTTAAACACAAATTGGACAACCACTTTTGGAAAACAATTTGACAACAGGATTTATGAGGTCTGCACAATGGAAAATTAAAATGTTAATAAATTTATATTTAAGCATTATTTTTGCATAGCCTAGAACCTATATTAAGTTTTTTTAATAATATAAGCAAAGATTAACAAAAAAAAGTGTTCATATTGGTTATACCAGTATCTGATGTTTATATTTTCCCCCACCCTTCTCCTGTGAACTCTTTCCCAATGTCACTCTTAGAGTCCTTGAATACTTCAGGCCTTGGGGGAGAATACTCAGAAACCTGGGGCTAGTGAACAGGCCCAGGAGGAGAGTAGGAATAAGTTTTATAATCTAGTCCTGGGAGGTAGAGTGGAATAAGGAGTGAAGATTACTCCCATGGGGGGGTAACTCAAGATACAGAGGGAAGAATGCAGGTGTCTCTGTGCAACCCTTGGGAAGCAACTGGCTGTTTTCAGTACCTGGATAAAGAGGGGACACAGGAGAAAATATTGAAGAGGTCAGAGACATGGCCTGCCTTTGACTATGAACTAAATTCATCAAAGCATCCAGACAAGAGGTGACTACTGTAAAGAGCTCTGTGGACATTGCCCAAATGGGTAAGTACATGCCAGAGATGGAGACAAAGTGATTGGAATCAGACTCCAATTTTCAGAAACTGAATTTGTCTTTGGTCCATCCAGGGCTTATCTTCTTTACAGTTCTAGTCAAAAGTAGAGGAAATAAGTTGAGTACAAATTGGTCTGGGTTATGAATCAAGGAAGAGGCGAAACCTCAATGTAAAAAGCTTTGTTGCCTAGTACTCTCCATCAGAACATGAGAGAAAAGATTGAACTATTCCATCCTGATTGGACCTCTTGTCTTCTGCTCCACAGTCAGGCAAACTTCTCTCCCAACTGCATCTTTACACCATCAACAGGTCTCTTTAATTATTTTTATCCATGTTTAAAAGGCTATTCATACAGTTGGGAAAGAAGGATATGGAGTTACCAAGGTCATATGAAAATAGCACTGTGTCTGTGTTCTCTGGAAGGGGGCAAAGAACAGAGGGGAGGAGTAGGTAAGGAGGGAATACAGTGCCTGTTCCAGAGGCCAGGCATTCTAATATTTCACCTTCTGTGTGTGTACACACACACATTTATAAACAGTTCATTTTAATACATGATGCAACTCTAAGGCAGCTGTTACTCCCTTCATTTCACAGACTGGCAAACAGGCAGTGTAATCTCTCTGCCTTTGTTTTCTGAGTCACAGAGCCAGAAACAGTAGAGTTCGTATTTGAACTAAGTTTGTCTTGCTTCTAATCCATGTTTATTTCACCACAACAAAACATCTCTCTCGGGAGCTTCAGACCCACCATCAGGATGCCTCTTCCAGAACTTGCAGGCATGTCTCCCGTGTTCAGGTAAGTATGCTCTTATGTGGACTGATACAGAAAATGTTTCTCTAGAATGTTCTAGGTAAAGTGACACAGTTTAGGTGTCACACCTAGTTCAAACCACCACTTAAGATGCCAATTATCAACTTGGTGGATTTTTATTCATATGCTCATATTCTTTGTCCCAGCCTAAAACTCAGTTACAATTTCATTGACTAAACTGGGTCTGGCACAAATCAAAGTTAGAAATCTGGTTTTAAGTCTATCGCATGAACATTGATTCTTTTATGATGAGATACTTTGCCCTTCCCTGACTTTGAGTAATTAGACCACCCTCCTAAACCATAAAGGGACCTGTCACAGTATCTTCAGAGAACACTTCAGATATTCTCCCTTTTATGAGATAAAATTGTGTATTGACTAGTGTTCCCAATAAATCCCTGTCTTATCTCTACAATTCCGGGACTTTTGTGGAATCTTCAAAGATGTCCCACATGACAGTGAAACAAAGGAAACTATTCCAACTTGCAGGATGTAAATTTCTGCTCTACTCCCTACCCCATAGTGAACAGTAAGAATTTGGAGAAAAGCTGATGCCATATGCCAAGAGCCTCAGACTTATTTCATTTGTTCTTTATCCTTACCCTTTGCAGTTGATAGTCTCCCCATTTTTAATAAGAAAAAGACTGAGACTTCAAGAGTTTAGGCAATTTACCCAAACATAGGGTAAAATGGTCTGGATGGGAAATCTGGTTTTGTTAGATGGTAAAGCTGATACCCTAGGCTGCTACTGTGGTGCTATCTCCCATCCTTTCCTTTTCTTATCCAATAGATTCACAGAATCTTTACATTTGATCCCTGAGGAAGTAGTTTCACACATGGTATCACTTATTGGCATATCCAAGTACTCAATTCACAGAATTGCTAAAGTCAGAGTTAATATAAAAGAACATCTGTGAACGATTTTAAAGTTCACAGAACTTTAATCTTTTTTTTCAATACCTAGTCAATACCTGACCCAGCAGTAAGTAAACTCAAAAAACCTAACATTGTGTGTTGGAGTGTGAATTACAAATCCATGAGGTTACATAGGGGCATTTCTCAATGCTTATTTGCTATGAAAATGTAACTTATATTTTTGACATGAATAATTTGAAATGTGCATGGACTTTAGTTGGGGGGAATTCAGTGACTATGTACCCATCCACTGTGGTATAGAGATATCAAAGAAGGCTTTGTAGAGGACAGATGGTCTGGGATGGGACTTGATGGCTGGGTAAAAAAAACCAAGAAGGTGGTGAGACCTCTCAGCAAAAATGTAGCCATGTGAAGAAAGTCACCATGTTACCATGACATGAGTATGGAGAGTCTGACTTGTTGAATCTGAGACTCTAATGGGAAACATGAGGAGGGCAAGCCCAAGACAGGACAAGACCCAAATTATACCCTGTGCTCTCAGCTTCTGAACCCTGAGGATGTGTAGCAGTAGGAGCCATTGCTAGATTCTTAGAGGCACCTGAAGGGCAAAAGAGTAAGAAGTGGACCAGGCTTTCACAAGTAATGGACAGTGGTTTAGCGCTGATCTCCCTATCTCTTCCAAGAATAGAGACCAAGAAGTACGTGGCCAGTAAGAAGGGTCCTGTTGACTGTTTTCTGTCAGTACATTTTTTTTTAATCACTGTGATCAGATAATGGGCAAATGTCCAGTGAGATTTGCTCATTTAAAGATGCACCTCATCTTTTACCTATCTCAGATTATAGATGATGCCCAGATTCTCAGAAAGTTTAATAGACTCTGTCCTTAATGTTCCTTAGGACAGTTGACTCTATCTGTTCTTCATCTTTCTAACCATGAAATCTGGGCAACCTTAAATGAGATATTTTCCTTTGAAAAATTAGGTCCTATGCCAGGTATCTTTTAAAGAAGTCAATTAGATTCGTCAGTCTGACCAAACCATTATTATTAAACCATTAAAGAAAAGGGAATTGTACCTCACTAATATATTTTCCTTAGTAAATTTTACCCTTAGTAAGTTGTCCCGTTATGTTTTTGATTGGGTTATGATAATTTTGTAAGACTTTTAAAGCTTTTCACTATTCTTCAAAAACAGAATATACCCATACACAAAAGAAAGGAAATTAAAAGAATGTGTTTTTACATCCAAGGTATATTCCTATAAGAAACACATATTTTAATGAAATCATATCATATCAATACTTTAATCTGCTTTCTGCCATTCCCTCACTTACTGTAATATGACATAAACATTTTACCAGGTAATACATAGCTTTAAAAATATTATAATAAATCTAATTCATTTAATAATGCTTTACTTTTGAACGCATTGATTCTAAATTTTCACTATAAAATCATGAATTGCAAATAGCTAATCATTGTTATTGACGTTACTCTTTATACAACAAAGAGAAGCATAGGCAGGCACTAGGCTAAACACATTACATGGACTTACGTTTAATCATTGCACGTAGAACTTTGTGTTTTCCAGTGTAGAAGTCCCCCAACTTGTTCATCCCCTTTGATCCAGTAATTTTTCTTTGGGAAATATTTCCTAAAGGAAATGGAAGAAAGCAATTTAGCAGTAGAAATGTTAAGCATACCTGTTTCTACATTTACCAGTGGGTGTTTTCATACAGAGTCTCTTTTATAAAATACATGTCAATTTTCAAGTAGGCATTCAGAATTCTTCTTTATTATAGGTTCCGCCAGGATGGAAATAAGATTCCAGTAGTCTACAGTTTCCAGAGGCAATATCTGTCATAGCAGTAAAAATCTAAAACTAAGAGCTCCTGTCCCCTAGCTACTGTAAGCCCTCAAACATGTTCATGTCTGCTTGCTAATAATGCCTGCTTGGTGCCTACTTCCTTCTGGCTTACTGGCATCCCAGGGCTGGAGTCCCTGAACATCTGGCTCTCCATCCCCTTTAGCTCCATGTACCTGGTGGCTGTGGTGGGGAATGTGACCATCCTGGCCATGGTAAAGTTGGAGCGCAGCCTGCACCAGCCCATGTACTTCTTCCTGTGCATGTTGGCTGTCATTGACTTGGTCCTGTCAACCTCTACCATGCCCAAACTGCTAACCATCTTCTGGTCTGGTGCCTGTCACATTGATCTAGATACTTCTTGACCCAAATGTTCTTTATCCACTGCTTCGTCACAGTAGAGTCAGACATTTTCCTTGCCATGGCTTTTGATCACTATGTGGCCATCTGTGACCCACTATGCCACACCTCAATGCTCACCCATGCAGTGGTAGGAAGTTTAGGCCCGGCTGCCCTCCTCCATGGAGTACTCTACATTGGACCCCTGCCCCTGATGATTCGCCTGAGGCTTCTCCTTTACCGGACCCAAATCATTGCCCACTCCTACTGTGAGTACATGGCCGTGGTCACCTTGGCATGTAGTGACACAACAGTCAACAACTTATATGGAATGGGAATTGTCTTCCTGGTATTTATCCTGGATTCATTAGCCATCACTGCCTCCTATGTGATGATTTTTAGGGCTGTCATGGGGTTGGCCACCCCTGAGGCTAGGCTTCAAACCCTAGGAACATGCAGTTCTCATATTTGTGCTATCCTTGTCTTCTATATCCCCACTGATGTTTCCTCTCTCACTCACTGCTTTGGCCATCATGTCCCTCCCCATATCCATATCCTTTTGGCCAACTTTTACCTCCTCATTCCACCCATCCTCAACCCAATTGTCTATGCTGTTCACACTAAACAAATTCAAGAGAGACTTCTCCACATTCTTAAGTCAGGGGCTCAACTCAAATGACTGTTCTGAATCTATGAGTCATATTTAATGATGGCAGGAAAAGGCTCTGACCAGGAAAACCAATGAAATAAGACCCATGCAACCAAGTCTTACCTGAGTTATGGAGAAAAGGGTCTAAGAGGAATGCTAGAATATATTCTGTTTGACCATGGATTTCCTGAAAGTGGAAAGGGGAATATCTGAAATATTTGAAAGAGGAAATCAGGGCTTGAGTTTTTGTACAATATTCCTTTTACTATTTGACATCATAAAATTAAGCACAATAGACACAAGCATACAGACCATAGAAGTAGGATCATTTATATCTTTGACTTTTTTGGTGAAGGATTTCTTGTTTTTCTTTGGAGAGAGTTTTGCACAATTTCTAGAAGGTAAAATTATAATTTAACACCTTCTTGAAAACGGTTTACAAATTCTGTTCGTAAAGGTCTGGAAAAATTAAAATGTGTTGGCAACCTTCTCCAATCCTTTTCACTTGCCCCATAAAAGGTCTTTTGTTGAGAATGGAGGCAATGTGAATGTGAGAAACCTTAATATAATGAGACTTGGAATGGGACTCTACTACTCACAGGAGTTAAAGTCCTCAAGCCAGGTCATTCTCCCATTTAAATAGATAAATGGAAATGCAGTATCCCACATCTCCTCATAATAAAATTAACTACGAGTGGGGAGGAGGAGACAGAAGGACATTAGGAGATTCCATTTTGGAGTCCCTGAAATGGCCTACATGAAGGACAGCAGCCAACTGAAGTAAAACGACAGAAGCAAGAAGGTAAGAGTGGGATTATTGACATGAAAGAGGTTGGGTAGAGAACTGAGTAAAGGTGATGAGAATAAATATATTTGTCAAAATATTTATTATCAAAATAAATGTATGAACTTTTATTATTTATTTATCATAGAAGTTCCATAATGAGATGACTACTTCAGGCTAGAAACCTATAGAAATTTCGTGATAATGCATGAAAAAACGAAATGAAGCAATCACACTCAATTACAGTATGTCCATTTTAGTTGTAAAATGTTTCAGACTTTAAATTGAAAATGCTCATTTAGCCTCCTCAATTTACAAACCATTACAAATATTTAAAAGCTAAGGTGACTTCCCTTAGGCTTAAAAGGAATCATCTTCGCATTTGAACGTATAATCTAAAGAAGCCAATGATGAAACCAGAGCTAAAATTTAAACCTCATATATCATCAAAAAAATGAAGACCTTAGAATATCAGAAACTTTTTTCTAAAGTTTGGCTTAATGCCCCTAAGCCAGGTCTAAATTTCTATTTCCTCAGAATCCTATGCCTAAGCCTAAGGTTGGATGGGTAACATTTATTAATTTTTTCCCATTGTTTTGGGGGTGAAGGGTACTTATTTCCCCATCTCCTTATCAAGGGTCCTGGAGTTCAGTACCAAACCTAAGTCATTTATTGGGGAAACATTGTGTTCTATGAACATAATTTAAATGCCAAGTGTTATGTATCTGCTAGATTTTATTGGAGTTGATGAAAAGATACCATAAAATTACCAGAGTTAGAAGCTTATTTTACACAGTTATCTCCGGACTTGTGCTTTGGAGAAAATGAAGAAAAATGATGTTCATGTCTATCAGTGGCACCAGTGCTGTGAGGGAAATGACAAGGAACATTTGTCATGGGATAGCTCTTTGGCATTAGCTGAAAGTCCATTTATACTATGTAAAGCAGAGTGTGTGTATGGAGATCCATAGCTCTTAATCTGGACTTAATTGAATTCAAGAGGATTAGTACTAAGAACTTTCTAGCCGAATATCCTCCGAAATGCCACAGTAAGGGGTTCCTCTATAGATGACCTGTTAGTTCTTCTGTAGATCAAGAACAAATACCAATAATCTCCAGTTTCTTTATCTCCAGTCAGTCATTCAATACTGTATGAGGAAAAATAAGAAAAGTACTACCTGTATGTGTGCTCCTGCTCCATCCAGGGACAACCAACCATGACAACACCCAGGCCTATCAGACTCAGGATATGAGCTAAATTATAGATCATATAGTAGAGCATTTAATCCCATTGTCAACTATAGTCATGGCTGAGCCCTTTCATGGTGAAGAGGATAAGAGGGAAGATACCCTGGTGAATGCAATAAGAGGATGTGACAAATAGGTCCAATAACTGAATATCCATCTTATTCAAAGCCAACACCTTGTTTCTCCTTCACACAAATACCTTTTTCTTTTCTGTTACCCATACTCAGGGTGGAAGTAAAAGACACTATCATCGCCTTTTTTTTTTTAGTAAATTTATTTTTGGCTGCCTTTTTTTTCTGTTACCACCCATACGGAGGGAGGAAAAAAAAGACACTATCATCGCCTTTTTTTTTTTAGTAAATTTATTTTTGGCTGCATTGGGTCTTTGTTGCTGTGCACGGGCTTTCTCTAGTTGCGACAAGCGGAGGCTACTCTTTATTGCCTTCTCACTGCAGTGGCTTCTCTTGTTGCAGAGCACGAGCTCTAGGTGCGTGGGCTCAGTAGTTGTGGCTCGCAGGCTCTAGAGCACAGGCTCAGTAGTTGTGGCACGTGGGCTTAGTTCCTGGGCCAGGGCTCGAACCCGTGTCCCCTGCACTGGTAGGCAGATTCTTAACCACTGCACCACCAGGGAAGTCCTCATCATGGCCTTTTAAGTCTGCAGGTCTTCATGGAAAATAATGAAGACTAGGGAACAGTTAAGGGAGGAGGAATCATTATAGTTATTAAAGGGTCATGTGGCACAGGTAGTTAACTTGGGCTCTGGACTTAGAATAAAGGGCAGAGATGGATCTGAACCAGTAATTTTCAGACTTTGGACATGTTGCACAATCGAAGCTTCAGTCTCTTTTTCTTTTATGGTTTTTATTCTTCAATTTGTTAATATGGTGTATCACATTGATTGATTTGCATATATTGAAGAATCCTTGCATCACTGGGATAAATCCCACTTGATCGTGGTGTACGATCCTTTTAATGTGTTATTGGATTCTGTTTGCTAGTATTTTGTTGAAAACTTTTGCATTTATATTCATCAGTGATATTGGTCTGTAATTTTCTTTTTTTGTAGTATCTTTGTCTGGTTTGGGTATCAGGGTGATGGTGGCC
>NC_041229.1:61061193-61061550 GCF_002837175.3 Physeter macrocephalus | reverse complement strand
GGTATTTTTTGATTTCCTCTTTGATTTCTTCAGTGATCTCTTGGTTATTTAGTAACGTATTGTTTATACTCCATGTGTTTGTGTTTTTTATGTTTCTTTCCCTGTAATTTATTTCTAATCTCATAACGTTGTGGTCAGAAAAGATGCTTGAATCTTTTTCCATCCCCTCACTTTCAGTCTGTATGTGTCCCTAGGTCTGAAGTGGGTCTCTTGTAGACAGCATATAGGTGGGTCTTGTTTTTGTATCCATTCAACAAGCCTGTGTCTTTTGGCTGGAGCATTTAATCCTTTCACGTTTAAGGTAATTATCGATATGTATGTTCCTATGACCATTTTCTGAATTGTTTTGGGTTTGTT
>NC_041229.1:61041085-61060982 GCF_002837175.3 Physeter macrocephalus | reverse complement strand
TCCCTTGCTGCTTTCAATAATTTTTCTTTGTCTTTAATTTTTGCCAATTTGATTACTATGTGTCTTGGCGTGTTTCTCCTTGGGTTTATCCTATATGGGACTCTCTGCACTTCCTGGACTTGGGTGGCTATTTCCTTTCCCATATTAGAGAAGTTTTGGACTATAATCTCTTCAGATATTTTCTCTGGTCCTCCCTCTCTCTCTTCTCCTTCTGGGACTCCTATAATGTGAACATTGTTGTGTTTAATGTTGTCCCAGAGGTCTCTTAGGCTGTCTTCATTTCTTTTCATTCTTTTTTCTTTATTCTGTTCTGCAGCAGTGAATTCCACCATTCTGTTTTCCAGGTCACTTATCCATTCTTCTGCCTGTTATTCTGCTATTGATTCCTTCTAGTGTAGTTTTCATTTTAGTAATTGTATTGTTCATCTCTGTTTTTGTTTGTTCATTAATTCTTCTAGGTCTTTGTTAAACATTTCTTGCATCTTCTCGATCTTCGCCTCCATTGTTTTTCCGAGATCCTGGATCATCTTCACTATCATTATTCTGAATTCTTTTTCTGGAAAGTTGTGTATCTCCATTTCATTTAGTTGTTTTTCTGTGGTTTTATCTTGTCCCTTCATCTGGTACATAGCCTTCTGCCTTTTCATCTTGTCTATCTTTCTGTGAATGTGGTTTTTGTTCCACAGGCTGCAGGATTGTAGTTCTTCTTGCTTCTGCTGTCTGCCCTGTGGTGGATGAGGCTATCTAAGAGGCTTGTGTAAGTTTCCTCCAGTCTCCTCCTCTTAAAAATGGAAGCAACAACAGTAGCTCCTCATGGGTTAATTATAAGGATACAATGAGATAATGAATCTAAAATGCCTGCATAATCCCTGGCACACGAGACACAACTTGTCTTTTAAAAACAGTATTTTATAATGCACTGAAAGGCCCATGGGAAGGGTAATAAGTCAGGAAGAGTAACTGGAACAAGTTCCTGGAAAAGCCAAAGAATATGTGCAATTGTGCCTCACTCGTAAGTGTACTAGCCTCAGCTCTAGAAAACACTCTCTGTTCTTTGCTTCTCTACAGAAAATTAGTTATATAAACACACTCAGCTTTCCTCTGTTCTCTTTGGCTGCCTGGTACCCACTCATGTACATCTGAGGCTTTTTAACTATTGACACCCACCTAATTAGTCTTGTGACAGTAAAAGGCTAAATACCTCTAAATATTTCCCTGTATAACAAGTAAAAAAATGTATACTCACAAACTCTGTTGTGAAAAATGTCATTTCCTTCTTTTTTCCCCTGCATCATCCATCCACAATGGGGCTTAGAGTAAAAATAAAATTAAGTTATACAAGATAACATTTCCAACCAAATCCAATCAACTTTATAAATTGGAATTAAGAAATCCTTAATTTAGGCTGATACAGTTTTAAAAACTCCCCCAGGAGTTTTTACATCACCCTCTTCCTTGTGTTAGATTTAAAACTACAGTAGGGGGTGGGTGGGTTCTTACAAGACTGCCACCATGGCAGTCATATGGGAGACAACTATTTCGTGCTTCCTTTTCTTGGCTGACCACATATACATCTTGTGCTATAATTATGGTATTTTTTCACACTGTGGCCTGTGGTACATGACCTCCTCCTACTAGAGTCTCTGGTACAGTTGACCCACTGAGATTGAAGTCACGCCCCCACAGTACCCGGGCAGAGACTGTCCACTCTATCTTTCTCATGCTCATTCCTTTGTCCCAGCTGCAGCACCCTCTGCAATCTGGCCAAAGTGACCACTCTTATTCTCTCTCTCAGCCAACTTATTTATTTCATCGGTGCCCCCGGAATGCTTACCATCTGCTTTCACACCACTTGGATTCTTGGAGCCTCAGCTTAAGAAGGAGAAGGTATGGTCCCAACTAGTGTTCTTCCTCCCACCAGGCACAGACGGTCTTTGTGCCTAACCTAATCTGAAACCAGGAAGAGAAATCTGTTCTGCCAGGTCAAATACCCTTATACGTTTTGTCATCTTGGCTCAAAGCTTTTGAATTTAAAAGCCAAGAATTCTATGTCCTGCTAAAGGGGCAACATGGGAGGTCCTGGATGTACTGGTATCGTTCTATAACTGGATTCTAGAAATGAGAATTCTTGAATTGAGTTTGAGAAATGACTCTGCAGAAGATCTAAAAAGAAAAGCCTAAGAACTGAAGGATCTATAGTTCTGGAAATATTGCCTGACCAGTGCAAATCTACTTTTTAGGGAATAGTATGGTTGACTGTTTACTTCTGTCTTCAACAACAAGGAAAACTGACTCACTTGATTCAAATGGAACAAACACCAACAAAATATAAAATTGATTATGTTATTCAGAATTGAGAGCTGGGTGAGAATCTTGGCCAGGACTCCTACTTTTCAAGGAATATTTTCTGGTTCAATCCTTATCTGTTAAAGTTGGGTGGGTATGAGAGTAATTGAGGTGAGACAAAGGATACAAGCCTCTCTATGTTCTATAGGCGGATTAGTTGGACAGATATATGATAAGTAGACAAACCAGTAGATGCTCACTCAGGAACTAATGTTATTCTTAATTTGGTTTAGCCAAGATTTCTCAGATGCATCCAGTGTGGTAAGGGTATTGTACTGTATCATCTTGGCCAAGCTGGAACTATGTTTCCTAGAATTCCTTTCCCTGTGTGGTTTCTGGTTGGGGCTGGCCAGAAGACACGTTTCTGTGATACTGGAAGGCAGAAATGAAATGGCTATTGCTATCATCAAAAAGTCTACAAATAACAAATGTTGGCAAGGATGTGGAGAAAAAGGAACCCTTGTACAGTGTTAGTGGGAATGTAAGTTGATGAAGCCACTATGGAAAACAATATGGAGTTTGCTCAAAAAACTAAAAATAAAACTACCATATGATCCAGCAATTGAACTGCTTGGCATATATCTGAAAAATAAAAACTCTAATTCAAAAACATATGTTTCATATAGACTTCACAGGAGAATTCTATCAAACATTTAGAGAAGAGCTAACACCTATCCTTCTAAAGGTATTTCAAAAAATTGCAGAGGAAGGAACACTCCCAAACTCATTCTACAAAGCCATCATCACCCTGATACCAAAACCAGACAAAGATACCACAAAAAAAGAAAATTACAGGCCAGTATCACTAATGAACATAGATGCTAAAATCCCCAACAAAATACGAGTAAACAGAATCCAACAATACATTAAAGGGATCATACACCATGATCAAGTGGGATTTATCCCAGGGATGTAAGCATTCTTCAAATCCACAAATCAATCAGTGTGATATACCACATTAACAAACCGAAAAATAAAAACCATATGATCATCTCATGAGATGCAGAAAAAGCATTTGACAAAATTAAACACCCATTTATAATAAACTCTCCATAAATTGGGCATAGATGGAACCTACCTCAACATAATAAAGGCCATATATGACAAACCTACAGCTAATATCATACTCAATGGTGAAAAACTGAAAGAATTTCCTCTAAGATCAGGAACAAGACAAGGATGTCCACTCTCACCACTTTTCTTCAACATAGTTTTGGAAGTCCCAGCCATGGCAATCAAAGAAGAAAAAGAAATTAAAGGAATACAAATTGGAAAAGAAGTGAAACTGTCACTATTTGCATATGGCATGATACTCTACATAGAAAAATCCTAAAGATGCTACCAGAAAACTACTAGAGCTCATCAATGAATTTGGTAAAGTTGCAGTATAAAAAATTAATACATAGAAATCACTTGCATTTCTATACACTAACAATGAAACACCAGAAAGATAAATTAAGGAAACAATCTGATTTAGCATTGCATCAAAAAGAATAAAATATCTAAGATTAAACCTACCTAAGGAGGAAAAAGACCTGTACTCTGAAAACTGTAAGATGCTGATGAAAGAAATAGAAGATGACACAAACAGAAGGAAAGTTATACCATGTTCTTGTAATGGAAGAATCAATATTGTCAAAATGACCATACTACCCAAGGTAATCTACAGATTAAATGCAATCCCTAACAAATTTTTCACAGAACAAATAATTTTAAAATTATTTTATTCAGAAGACCCTGAATAGCCAAAACTATCTTGAGAAAGAAGAATGGACCTGCAGGAATCAGGGTCCCTGACCAGACTATACTACAAAACTACAGTCATCAAAACACAATGGTACCTGCACAAAATCAGAAATATAGATCAGTGGAAAAGGATAGAAAGCCCAGAAATAAGCTCATGCAGCTATAGTCAATCTATGACAAAGGAAGCAAATATCATGATATCACTTATATGTGGAATCAAAAAAAATTATACAAATGAACTTATTTACAAAACAAACAGACTCACAGACTTAGAAAACAAACTTATGGTTACCAAAAGGAAAAGTTGTGGGGGAGGGATAAATTAGGAGTTTAGGATTAACATATACACACTACTATATATAAAATACATAATCAATGAGGACCCACTGTATAGCACAGGGAACTCTACTCAATATTCTGTAATAATCTATATGGGAAAAATAATTTTAAAAAGAATGGATATATGTATAAGTACAACTGAATCACTTTTCTGTACACCTGAAACTAACACAATGTTTTAAATTAACTATACTGCAATATAAAATAAAAAATTAAAAAAATAAAAACATATGCCAATCAGTGTGGTACATCACAACAAAAGGTAAAAACCACCTGATCATCTCAATAGATGCATAAAAAGCATTTGATAAAATTCAACATCCATTCATGATAAGAACACTTACCAAAGTGGGCATAGAGGGAACATATCTCAGTGTAATGAAAGCTATTTATGACAAACCCACAGCCAACATAATATTCAGTGAAATGCTGAAAGCCTTCCCACTAAAATCTGAAATAAGATATGCATGCTCACTCTCACCACTTCTTTTCAACATAGTATTGGTCCAAGCCACAGAAATCAGTAAAGAAAAAGGAATAAAAGGTATCCAAATTGGAAGGGAAGAGGTAACATTATCATTATATGCAGATGACATGGTACCATGTATGGTCAGCAAGGTAGCAAGATACAAGATTAACATACAGAAATCTGTTGCATTTCTTTATGCTAACAATGAAATATCAGAAAAAAAGTGAAAAACAATACATTTTAAAATTGCATCAAAAAAATAAAAATAAAATACATAGAAATACACCTGACCAAGGAGGTGAAAGACTTATATGCTGAGAACCATAAAACACTGAAGAATTTAAAAGAAATGGAAAGATATCCCATGCTTTTGGATTAGAAGAATTAACATTGTTAAAATGGGCATACTACCCAAAGCAATCCACAGATTCAATGTGATCCCTATCAAATTACCCATGACACTTATCATTATTTATTCTAGTTTTGTGAAAAGATTTATATGGAACCACAAAAGACCCAGAATTGCCAAAGCAATCCTGAGGAAAAACAACACAGCTGAGACATAGCACTCCCAGGCTTCAGACAATACTACAAAGCAACAGTAATCAAAACAGTGTGGTATTAGCACAAAAACAGGCATATGGATCAATAAAACAGAATAGAGAGCCCAGATATAAACCCACACACTTAGTCAATTAATCTTCAACAAAGGAAGCAAGAATAGACAGTGGAGAACAGACAGTCTCTTCGGCAAATAGTGCTGGGAAACCTGGACAGCCACATACAGATCAATGAACTTAACGTACTAATTCACACCATACACAAAAATATACTCAAAATGGCTTAAAGACTTAAATATAAGACATGACATCATAAAACTCCTAGAAGAGAACATAGGCAAAACATTCTCTGACATAAATTGTACAGTAAGTCCCCTACATACAAACCTTCAAGTGCCAAACTTTCAAAGAAGTGAACATGCATTCACATGTCCAATCACGTAAGTTAGTTCACTTGTCTGGCGTACATTGTCGTGTGCATGCATCCTGTACAAGTGGTTGTGTTTTTGTGTACTTTACTGTATAGAGTACAATAGTACAGTACCTTTATTTAAAGCCCAGGTTGTCTGGAAGCAAGCATAAAAGCAGTGGTAATACAGCTGGTACTACTGTACTTTATGTGTTATTTATGTGGAAAGTATTATAAACTTATTACAGTACAGTACCATATAGCCAGTTGTGTTTGTTGGGTACCTAGGCTAACTTTGTTAGACTTACAAACAAATTGGACTTATGAATGTGCTCTCAGGATGGAACTAATTCATATTTAGGGGACTTACTGTACCAGTGTTTTCTTAGGTCAGTCTCCCAAGGCAATAGAAATACAAGCAAAAATAAACAAATGGGGCCTAATCAAATTTATAAGCTTTTCCACAGCAAAGGAAACCATAAACAAAACGAAAAGACAACGTACTGCCTGGGAGAAAATATTTGCAAATGATGCAACTGATAAGGGATTAATTTCCACAATATACAAACAGCTCACACAACTCAACAACATAAAAACAATCCAATCGAAAAATGGGCAGAAGACGTAAATAGACATTTCTCCAAAGACATACACATGGCCAGTAGGCATATGAAAAGATGCTCAACTACACTAATTATTAGAGAAATGCAAATAAAAACTACAATGAGGTATCAACTCATACCAGTCAGAATGTCTATCATCAAAAAGTTTACAAATAATAAATGCTGGAGAGGGTGTGGAGAAAAGGGAACGCTCCTATACTGTTGGCTGGAATGTAAATTGATGCAGCCACTATGGAGAACAGTATGAAGGTTCCTTTAAAAACTAAATATAGAATTATCATATAATCCAGCAATCCCGCTCCTGGGCGTATATCTGGAGAAAACCATAATTCGAAAAGATACATGTGCCCCACTGTTCACTGCAGCACTATTTACAATAGCCAAGACATGGAAGCAACATAGGTGTCCATTGGCAGATGAATAAATAAAGAAGATGTGGTATATATATATAAACAAGGCAGTATTACTCAGCCACAAAAGAGAATGAAATAATGCCATTTGCAGCAACATGGATAAACCTAGAGATTATCATGCTAAGTGAAGTCAGTCAGACAAAGACAAATATCATATATCACTCATACGTGGAATCCTTAAAAAATGATACAAATGAACTTATTTACAAAACAGAAACAGACTCACAGACATAGAAAACAAACTTATGGATACCCAAAGGGGCAAGAGGCAGGGAAGGGATAAATTAGTTTAGGAGTAGCAGATACAAACTATTATATATAAAATAAACAATGACCTACTGTATAGCACAGAGAACTATATTCAATATCTTGTAATAAACTATAATGGGGAAAGTATCTGAAAAAATATAACTATACTTCTATTTTAAAAAGAAAGAAATTAAGAAAACAATCCCATTTACAATTGCATTAAAAAGAATAAAACACTTATGAATAAATTTAACCAAGAAGGTAAAAGACCTGTACTTTGAAAACTATAGGACATTGATGAAGAAATTGGGATGTCTTTCCACTTATTTGTGTCAATTTTGTGTTCATGGATTGGAAGGTTTAATATCATTTAAATGTCCATACTACACAAAGCAACCTTTCAGATTCAATAAACCCCTATAAAAATCTCAGACTTATTTTACAGAATAAGAAAATGATTTCTATAATTTGCATGTAACTATAGAAGACCATGAATAGTTGAACTGATCCTGAGAAAGAAGAACAAAGGATGAGACACCACACTTCCTGAGTTCAAAGCTATAATAATCAAAATGGTATGGTATTGGCATAAATATAGATACCAAGGCAAATTGAACAAAATAGAGAACACAAAAATAAATCCACCTATATATGGCCAATAAGGAAAGGATAGTGTCTTCAACAAATGGTGTAGGGAAAACTGTATATCCATATGTAAAAGAAGAAAATTGTGTTTTTATCTTATACTATGTATAAAAATTAACTCAAAATGGATTAAAAACTAAAACATTAGACCTGAAACTGTAAAACTCCTAGAAGATAACATAGGGGAAACTTCATGACACCAAAAGTACAGGAAACAAAAGCAAAATTACAAATGGAACTATATCAAACCAAAAAAGCTTCTGCAGAGCAAAGGTAACAATCCAGTGAAGAGGCAACCTATGGAATGTGAGAAAAATACATGCAAGACATGTATTTGATAGGGGGTTAATCACCAAAAGATAAGGAATAGATACAGCTCAATAATATAAAAACTAATAATCCCATTTTAAAATGGGCTCAGCTCTTGAATAGACATTTCCACAAAGAAGACATTCAAATGGCCAAAAGGTATTTGAAAAAAATGCTCATTGTCACTAATTATCAGAGAAATGCAAATCAAAACCACAATGAGATATCACTTCACACCAGTCAGATTGACAAGTTCATGGACAGATGAATGGATAAAAAATATATGGTGTATATATTCAATGTAATACTACTCAGCCTTATAAGAAATTCTGCAATATGCAAAACATGGATGGACCTTGAGTATATTATATTACATGAAATAAACCAGACTCAGAAAGACAAATAATGCAGGGTTCCACTAATATGAAGTATGTAAAATAGTTAAATCCATAAAATCAAGGACTGGAATAGTGGTTACCAGGAATTGGGGGAGCAGGAAATAGGGAGTTATTAATCAACAGGCATAAAATTTCAGTTAGGGTAAACTGCTATACAAAACTGTACCTATAGTCAACAATAATTTATTGTACACTTAACATGAGCTCTATCCTCTTAACAAATTTTAAATGTTCTTACCACAATAATGTAAAACAAAATAATGGTAAGAACATCTTTCAAATAAAAACATTATGGGAAATTATGCCAGACAAAGTCCATGTCAGACCCTGGTATAAACCAGTTTCCTTCTCAGGCCTTTGAAAAGTAGCAAACGTTGAGGTCAGTTGTAGGTAGGATGTTACCCTTTATTATTGATGGATGATTGGTAATTATTGATAATATGCAATTATATTAATAATGGCTTCTCAATTATATACTTAGATCCTCCCTTCTCCCTGTAATTAGGAAAAATTGGGAATATTATCTCCATTTTAGATATAAGAAATAGAGCACAATGGAGGAAGTGCCATTCCAAAGTTATAAGCTGGAAATGAATGCCTAGCTCAGACCAATACGTAACTTGTATGAAAAAAAACCTACCAGATACGTTGACTTGGTTAGGCTTGGTTCTGCCCTTCCCAGTCACAGACAGGAGTTGGTTGTAGTTTATATATTCCAATGTGGCTCTCTGTTCTCGGAGACTCTGCAAGGAGGGTGTAGAGGTAAAGTTAAGCACATCAAAGACCAAGGTACAAGCAGGCTTTACCTGAGGTGCTGACAGTCTCTGGAGGAGATTTAAGCATGACCCCTTGGAGACATGACTTAACACCATAAAGGGGAAGAGGACGTGGGCTGCAGGAAACCCTAGGGGTGGGAGCCCTGGGTCAGTGGAGTCCCCTTGTGCCAACCCATAGAGAAGAGGCCAGATCCTTCCATGAGCCCCTAAGGACCCTATTCAAGTGCAGCAGTTTCTGTTTCCATATCCTTTTGGGAGAAAATCAGAGGTTTGTGAGGGTAAAGCCAGCTGTTCCCTTCCTAACTCCCTCTTTCCCATACTTTTCTCACTGGAAGAGGAAGGCTGTACTGAATTTGCATGGAGTTAATGGACAGGGCCAAGAATGCTACTTCAGACTAAGGGCTGTGGGCAGAGCTAGAACTAGGGGAAACAGGAAAGAGGTGACACAGGTGTGGTAAGTGGGAAAGGATGGGGGCATGCTCAGTTACCTCCCACACCCAGTGCTGGTCTTAGGCATCAGCTTCCTGCCCAATCCCTATTCCTTTATTGCCTCTAATTTCGCTCTTCAACTGAGTGGACATAAGTCTTGACAGTCTAAGCTAAATACTTTGTCTACAAACTCCAGACACTCCCTCTGCTACAGAGGATGTCTGCCTCCTTTCTATGCCAAACACTGTGGTTCACCTCCAAGAAGTTTTAGCTGATTACATTAGCTTGGATCCTGCCACTTCTCACCTACTATCATTCCTCCTCCATACTCCACCAGAACCCGTCCCAATTAAGAAGCTTCTGCATAAGTTAGGAGAGAGAAAATGAGGCCTGCACTAGGAAGATGCAGAGAGAGAGGTAAGAGTTACATTTCTTATAGGTTTTTCTTCCACAAGTCACATACTTGAAGGACGTTAGGTAAGAGACTATCTTCCTGTCTCTTAAAATTCATCATTCTGGTATCCTCTTAAGACATAAGTTAGACTACAAAACAGATGCAATTATTAACTGATTATTTTCTGCATAGGGTGGCACATTTAAGCACTTTGGGGAAAAACAATGAAATAGAAGACAAGCTCTGTAATCTTTTGTGGACATTCTGGCTCTTGAAACAGAGTATAGGCTGGACAAAACATTAACTACAAGTAGATTCCTGGGTCCTGGATATTAGAAGAAGAAGCCTGTCTCCATTTTCTCTCCTATTCTGAGGTTCTGATTCTGGGAGGGGTGTATTTTTGATAAGCTTCAACAGAAATGATGTTCATGCACTGTTGGACATCCTGTGTTTGGGGGAAGAAATTGGATAGAACAGAACTTTGTGTGAAAAAGGATGGACAGGTCACAGGTGGTCAGTTATGTTCAGAAGGTCAAGATCAAGTCAGTGGGATGTAGAGACTCAGAGATAACATGAAACATGTTTGGATTTGTGAAAAATGCATATTTATAGAGAGTAAAGTTGCAACAGGTATGTGGGATCATTAACAGTCATTTATAGAGGGTCTGTTATGTGGAATTCACTCTTTTTGCACTGAGGAAAAACAAAAAAACTTTCCTGTTGTCACTGAGATTGTTTCTTATATAGCCAAGTTCTTGTTCCTGGAAAATATGGACAAATATTAGTAAGACCTGGGGAAAATACTTTCAAATGAGAAGTTTATTCTGATGCAGGCAACCAGGGTGTTGGTGGTGATGGGGTCTTGAAACTTCCACCCTGGATGTATTTTAAATTAGAAGATAACCAATCAGATTCAGTCTGGATCAGATGAGAAGATTCATCAGGAAAAAGTGAGACGACATTTTCCAGTAGTATGATTGTTCATATTTCATCTGGTGAAATGTCTAACACCTACTGTGTATGGCAAGGGTTGGGAATATTGCAGTGAATAAAGCACAGTCCTTTCACTTCAGGTCACTTCACTTCACCATATGGTGAGTTTTTGTGGAAATATAGTTTTTGTGGAGAACAAAAACAGAGAACACCTCTGTATACTTGTTAAGGGTATTTTGTTCCACTACTGGGTAAGTGAGAGGTGGTGTCTTGATTGAAATGGAGTAGGCAATATTGAGATTTACTGTGGAGACTGACCCAACTGGGCCTTCTGATAGAATGAATACGGTGTAGGAAGTAAAGGGTAGAACCGGGTAGAACCAAGGTTGACTTGATTCTAGGTTGAGAAACTGGTTGGAGGGGATATTATGTACTGAGATATGAAATGCACATGGAGGGCAGAAGTCAAGTTTTCTGCTTCAAGCATGGTAGGCTGCGATATCTGCAAGACTGCTATGTGGGGATATTAAGTAGACAGTTGGATATACTACTTTGCAGCTTAGAGGGAAGGTAAAATATGCAAATTTATACGTGAAATTTTAGGATCTGACAGCTAAATCCATAGTAAACAGTAGAACACCTAGAAAGAGGACAATGTTCAAGGACGTTTCAGAAGCAGTGTTTGCCTTCTATATTTGTTTTCCCTTGCCACTGGATTATTCTTTTCAGTTTAATAACACGCCATTTTCACAGACACCTATGCATGCATGCGTGCACAACCAACAATGTTATTCTACTTTCCTCTGAAGCCAGTGCCCCTTTTACCGCTGGTCTTTGCAGCATATCTCCTCAAAACAGTGAGTCATGTTAACTCATGACTTCAATTCTTCTGATTTTTCTTACCTAACTCAGTCAAATCAGGTTTTGCCACCTTCTATTCTAGCAAATTTTTCTTACCAAGGTATCCAATTTATCTCATTTCTAAACATAAGGCTGATTCTCTGTTTGGGAATTATTTGACTTATCAGTAGCATTTAGCATGGTAATAATTCCCTTCTCCTTAATATACTACATCCAACAGCCTATCAAGATAGCACATAATCTTAAATTTTCTGATGGGTTACCCATTCTCAGTCTCTTTTGCTGACTCTTCCTCCATTCACCCCAAGTCCTCCTTTACTCCAGCTCTTAATATTGGGATTCAGTTCTTGGTTCTCTTCCCTTTATGAACACTCACTGTCTTGGTGATCTCAGTTTCACCACTATTAATATTATCTAAATGATAATGATCTAAAGTTTATATCAGCAGCCAACATCTCCTTCAAACTTCAAACTCGTATATCCAAATGTACTGACATGTTCACTTGGATTACTGATTGACATCTCAAACTCAACAGGCCAAAAACTGAAATCTTGATCTTCCCTTCCATACCTTCATCTGAGTTCATAACAATTCCTTCCTTTTAGTTGTTTAAGCCAAAAATCTTGGTGTCACCTTTGACTCCCTTTTCTCACACCTAAATCTGTCAAAAAAAAAATACAATGGCACTTTAACAAAATATATCCCAAATCTGAATAGTTCTCATCACATACACTGTCACTTTGGTTCTGAGATTTTCCTGGATTACTGCAATAGCTCCTGACTCTTTTCTCTGAGTCTACCCTTATTCCTATGTGCTGATCTCATTACAGAAGCCAGAGCAAACTGTCAAAAAGTATGTCAAACATGTCTCTTCTGTTGAAAACAATCTCTTTGAATGTGAGAGAAATGGGGAACATTTGCAAAGTTCTACAAAGGACTACAAGGCCCTATGTGATCTGGCCCCACTTTTACAATCTCTATAAATTGCTCATTTATTCACTTCATTCTAGTTACATTGGCTCCTAGCTGATCTTTGAATACCAGGCATATTTATGTCTTAGGGCATTTGCTCTGCCTAGTCCCTATTCTTTGAGTGACTTTCCCCTAGGAGTAACTCCTTATATTTTACATCTTTTTTGCCTGTCTTACCATCTCTCATACACATATTTGTTTTAGCCATTGCTGTGGCAACCATTGAGTGCAGATATAACCTAGTAACACCTTACTCAGCTACATCCTGCCCCTGGGTTTCTCTGCTCCATTGAATGAAACACCTGAGAGAGACTGCTCAGCTATTCTGAAGCATATGTGAACCTGGAAGTATGAATAAATTAACACTCTTTGGGTCAACCCTTGAACTGGGTTCCTGGTGGAAGCCAGTGGATAAATAGTCCCTTCTTCCATATCCTGAGTGAACAATTCTGAGGGGACATCTACATGGTTCTTCATATGGAATTGGACACAGTTAATAGTTGATCACAGCACTACCCATCTTGGCACTGTATCTTTGGATCAAATTTCCCTGTTTTTATGTTTCATTCTTCATCTTGTTCTTCTTCCCTGGTATAATTTCACATCTGCCTGGAATCTAGAGTCTGCCTTTTAAAGAGATCTAGATAATTTATTTCCTCATTCAATCTTTGCTCAAATTAATTTCCCAATGAGGTCTACTTTGATCTCTTTATTAAACATTTCACACTGCACCCCCCAAATCCATATTCTCATCACCCTGTCTTTAAATATATATATATAACATTGAGTACGTTTAAATGTAATATATAATTTAATCACTATCTCCTTTTATTATCTTTTTCCATATTTTAGAAATTTCTTTTATTCAGAGATCAATCTGTATTGTTCCCTGATATATCCTTAACCTATTCAGTAAAAGTATTTAAAATCTCTAGTAAATTTACTAAATATGTTTACTGAATATTTTATGAATGTAAAATTGAACACAGTGAGGAGGGACCTTCAAGATGGTGGAAGAGTAAGACGTGGAGATCACCTTCCTCCCCAAAACTACATCAGAAATACATCTACATGAGGAACAACTCCTACAGAACACCTACTGAACGCTGGCAGAAGACCTCAGACTTCCCAAAAGGCAAGAAACTCCCCACGTACCTGGGTACAGCAAAAGAAAAAAAGGAAAAACAGAGACAAAAGAATAGGGACGGAACCTGCCCCTCTGGGAGGGAGCTGTGAAGGAGGAAAAGTTTCCAACACTAGGAAGCCACTTCACTGGGGGAGAAGAGGGGTGGGTGGGGGGAAGCTTCGGAGCCACAGCCACGGAGGAGAGCGCAGCAACAGCGGAGTGGAGGGCCAAGCGGAGAGATTCCCGCACAGAGGATCAGTGCCAACCAGAAGTCACCAGCCCGAGAGGCTTGTCTGCTCACCCGCCGGGACGGGTTGGGGCTGGGAGCTGAGGCTCGGGCTTCGGTCGGATCCCAGGGAGAGGACTGGAGTTGGCTGCGTGAACACAGCCTGCAGGGGGCTAGTGCACCACAGCTAGCCAGGATGGAGTCCAGGAAAAAGTCTGGACCTGCCTAAGACTCAAAAGACCATTGTTTCGGGGTGCACGAGGAGAGGGGATTCAGAGCACCGCCTAAATGACCTCCAGAGACGGGCGTGAGCCACGGCTATCAGTGCAGACACCAGAGACAGGCATGAAACTCTAAGGCTGCTGCTGCAGCCACCAAGAAGCCTGTGTGCAAGCATAGGTCACTATCCAGACCTCCCCTCCTGGGAGTCTGTGCAGCCCCCCACTGCCAGGGTCCTGTGATCCAGGGACAACTTCCACGGGCAGACTTCCCAAAAGGCAAGAAACTCCCCACGTACCTGGGTACAGCAAAAGAAAAAAAGGAAAAACAGAGACAAAAGAATAGGGACGGAACCTGCCCCTCTGGGAGGGAGCTGTGAAGGAGGAAAAGTTTCCAACACTAGGAAGCCACTTCACTGGGGGAGAAGAGGGGTGGGTGGGGGGAAGCTTCGGAGCCACAGCCACGGAGGAGAGCGCAGCAACAGCGGAGTGGAGGGCCAAGCGGAGAGATTCCCGCACAGAGGATCAGTGCCAACCAGAAGTCACCAGCCCGAGAGGCTTGTCTGCTCACCCGCCGGGACGGGTTGGGGCTGGGAGCTGAGGCTCGGGCTTCGGTCGGATCCCAGGGAGAGGACTGGAGTTGGCTGCGTGAACACAGCCTGCAGGGGGCTAGTGCACCACAGCTAGCCAGGATGGAGTCCAGGAAAAAGTCTGGACCTGCCTAAGACTCAAAAGACCATTGTTTCGGGGTGCACGAGGAGAGGGGATTCAGAGCACCGCCTAAATGACCTCCAGAGACGGGCGTGAGCCACGGCTATCAGTGCAGACACCAGAGACAGGCATGAAACTCTAAGGCTGCTGCTGCAGCCACCAAGAAGCCTGTGTGCAAGCATAGGTCACTATCCGGACCTCCCCTCCTGGGAGTCTGTGCAGCCCCCCACTGCCAGGGTCCTGTGATCCAGGGACAACTTCCACGGGAGAACACACGGCGCGCCTCAGGCTGTTGCAACATCACGCTGGCCTCTGACACCACAGGCTCGCCCTGCATTCTGTACCCCTCCCTCCCCCCAGCTACAGTGAGGCAGAGCCCCCTAATCACCTGCTCCTTTAACCCCGTCCTGTCTGGGCAGGGAACAGACGCCCTCAGGTGACCTACAAGCAGAGGCAGGACCAGATCCAAAGCTGAACCTCAGGAGTTGTATGAACAAAGAAGAGAAAGGGAAATCTCTCCCAGCAGCCTGAGGAGCAATGGAATAAATCTCCACAGTCACCTTGATGTACCCTGCACCTCTGGAATACCTGAATAGACAACGAGTCATTCCAAAATTAAGGCGGGGGACTTTGGGAGCAACTATAGACATGGGGTTTGCTTTCTGCATCTGTTTATGGTTTTATGTTTATTTTAGTTTAGTATTTAGAGCTTATTATCTTTGGTAGATTTGTTTATTGATTTGGTTGCTTGCTTCCTTTTTTTAATATATAGGTATATATATTTTTTTGCTTTTTCTCTTTTTGTGAGTGTGTATGTGGATGCTTCTTTGTGTGATTTTGTCTGTATAGCTTTCCCTTTAACATTTGTCCTAGGGTTCTGTATGTCCTTTTTTGGGGGGGGGTGATAGTTCTTAGGACTTCTTCTCATTGGTGGAGTTGTTTTTTGGATTGGTTGTTCTTTCTTTTTTCTATTACTTTTTTTACTTTTTAATAATATTTTTTAATTATTGTTTTCTTTCTATCTTTCTTTTATTTTTTCTTCCTTTTCTTCTGAGCCAACTGGCTTACAGGGTCTTGGTGCTCTGACTGGGTGTCAGGCCTGAGCCTCTGAGGTGGGAGAGCCGAATACAGGACATTGGTCGACGAGAGACCCCCTGGCCCAATGTAACATCAAACGGCAAAAGCACTCCCGGAGATCTCGATCTCAATGCTAAGACCCAGCTCATCAACGACCAGCAAGCTTCAGTGCTGGACACCCCATGCCAAACAACTAGCAAGACAGGAACACAGCCCCATCCATTAGCAGAGAGGCTGCCTAAAATCATAATAAGGCTACAGACACCCCAAAACACACCACCAGACATGGACCTGCCCACCAGAAAGACAAGATGCAGCCTCATCCACCAGAACACAGGCACCAGTCCCCTCCACCAGGAAGCCTACACAACCCACTGAACCAACCTTACCCACTGGGGACGGATGCCCAAAACAATGGGAACTATGAACCTGCAGCCAGCAAAAAGCAGACCCGAAACACAGTAAGTTAAGCAAAATTAGTAGACAGAGAAATATGCAGCAGATGAAAGAGCAAGGTAAAAACCCACCAGACCAAACAAGTGAAGAGGAAGTAGGCAGCCTACCTGAAAAAGAATTCAGAGTAATGATAGTAAAGATGATCCAAAATCTTGGAAACAGAGTGGAGAAAATACAAGAAATGTTTAACAAGGACGTAGAAGAACTAAAAAGCAAACAATGATGAACAACACAGTAAATGAAATTAAAAATTCTCTAGAAAGAATCAATAGCAGAATAATTAAGGCAGAAAAACGGATAAGTGACCTGGAAGATAAAATTGTGGAAATAACTACCACAGAGCAGAATAAAGAAAAAAGAATGAAAAGAATTGAGGACAGTCTCAGAGACCTCTGGGATAGCAATAAACGCACCAACATTTGAATTATAGGGGTCCCAGAAGAAGAAGAGGAATAAAAAGGAACAGAAAATATTTGAAGAGATTATAGTTGAAAGCTTCCCTAATGTGGGAAAGGAAATAGTCAAACAAGTCCAGGAAACACAGAGAGTCCGGTACAGGATAAATCCAAGGAGAAACACGACAAGACACATATTAATCAAACTATCAAAAATTAAATGCAAAGGAAAAATATTAAAAGCAGCAAGGGAAAAGCAACAAATAACACACAAGGGAATCCCGATAATGTCAACAGGTAATCTGTCAGCAAAAACTCTGCAAGCCAGAAGGGCGCAGCAACACATATTTAAAGTGATGAAAGGGAAAAACCTACAACCAAGATTACCATACACAGCAAGGATCTCATTCAGATTTGACAGAGAATTTAAAACCTTTACAGACAAGCAAAAGCTAAGAGACTTCATCACCACCAAACCAGATTTACAACAAATGCTAAAGGAACTTCTCTAAGCGGGAAACACAAGAGAAGGAAAAGACCTACAATCACAAACGCAAAACAATTAAGAAAATGGTAATAGGAACATACATATCAATAACTACCTTAAATATAAATGGATTAAATGCTCCAACTAAAAGTCATAGAATACCTGAATGAATACAAAAACAAGCACCATACATATGCTGTCTACAAGAGACCCATTTCAGACCTAGGGAAGCATACAGACTGAAAGTAAGGGGATGGAAAAAGATATTCAATGCAAATGGAAATCAAACGAAAGCTGGCATAGCAATTCTCATATCAGACAAAATAGACTTTAAAATAAACACTATTGGGCTTCCCTGGTGGCACAGTGGTTGAGAGTCCGCCTGCCGATGCAGGGGACATGGGTTCGTGCCCCAGTCTGGGAAGATCCCACGTGCCGCGGAGCGGCTGGGCCCATGAGCCATGACTGCTGAGCCTGCGCATTTGGAGCCTGTTCTCCACAACGGGAGAAGCCACAACAGTGAGAGGCCTGTGTACCGCAAAAAAAATTTTTAAATTAAGAAATGAAAAACAATATTACAAGAGACAAAGAAGGACACTACAAAATGATGAAGGGATCAATCCAAGAAAAAGATATAACATTTGTAAATATTTATGTACCCAACATAGAAGCACCTCAATACATGACGCAAATGCTAACAGCCATAAAAGGGGAAATCGACAGTAACACAATCATAGTAAGGGACTTTAAAAGCCCACTTTCACCAATGGACAGATCATCCAAAATGAAAATAAGGAAACACGAACTTTAAATGATACATTAAACAAGAGGGATTTAATTGATATTTATAGGACAATCCATCTAAAAACAACAGAATACACTTTCTTCTCAAGTGCTCATGGAACATTCTCCAGGACAGATCATATCTTGGGTCACAAATTAAGCCTTGGCAAATTTTCAAAAATTGAAATTGTATCAAGTATCTTTTCCGATCACAACGCTATGAGACTAGGTATTAATTACAGGAAATAATCTGTAAAAAATACAAACACATGGAGGCTAAATAATACACTACTAAATAACCAAGAGATCACTGAAGAAATTAAAGGGGAAATCAAAAAATACCTAAGGACAAAAGACAATGAAAACACAATGATCCAAAACCTATGGGATGCAGCAAAAGCAGTTCTAAGAGGGACATTTATAGCAACACAATCCTACCTCAAGAAACAAGAAACATCTCAAATAAACAACCTAACCTTACACCTAAAGCAATTAGAGAAAGAAGAACAAAAAAAAACCTCCAAAGTTAGCAGAAGGAAAGAAATCATAAAGTTCAGATCAGAAATAAATGAAAAAGAAATGAAGGAAAAGATAGCATAAGCCATTAGCCAGACTCATCAAGAAAAAAAAGGGAGAAGACTCAAATCAATAGAATTAAAAATGAAAAAGGAGAAGTAACAACTGACATGGCAGAAATACAAAGGATCATGAGAGATTACTACAAGCAACTATATTGCAATAAAATTGACATTCTGGAAGAAATGGATAAATTCTTAGAAAAGCACAATCTTACGAGACTGAACCAGGAAGAAATGGAAAATATGAACAGACCAATCACAAGCACTGAAATTGAAGCTGTGACTAAAAATCTTCCAACAAACAAAAGCCCTGGACCAGAGGGCTTCACAGGCGAATTCTGTCAAGCATTTAGAAAAGAGTTAACACCTATCCTTCTCAAACTCTTCTAAAATACAGCAGAGGGAGGAACACTCCCAAACTCATTCTATGAGGCCACCATCACACTGATGCCCAAACCAGACAGAGATGTCACAAAGAAAGAAAACTATAGGCCCAAATCACTGATGAACATCAGTGCAAAAATCCTCAACAAAATACTAGCAAACAGAATCCAACAGCAAATTAAAAGGATCATACACCATGATCAAGTGGGGTTTATCCCAGGAATGCAAGGATTCTTCAGTATACACAAATAAATCAATGTGATACAGCATATTAACAAACTGAAGGATAAAAACCATATGATCATCTCAATAGATGCAGGAAAAGCTTCCTACAAAATTCAACACCCATTTATGATAAAAAAAAATCTCCAGAAAGTAGGCATAGAGGGAACTTATCTCAGCATAATAAAGGCTATATATGACAAACCCACAGCCAGCATCGTTCTCAATGGTGAAGAACTGAAACCATTTCCACTAAGATCAGGAACAAAACAAGGTTGACCACTCTCACCATTACTATTCAACATAGTTTGGGAAGTTTTAGCCACAGCAATCAGAGAAGAAGAAATAAAAGGAATCCAAAT
>NC_041229.1:61039891-61040473 GCF_002837175.3 Physeter macrocephalus | reverse complement strand
TGGAGAAAAGACAGCCTCTTCAATAAGTGGTGCTGGGAAAACTGGACAGGTACATGTAAAAGAATGAAGTTAGAACACTTCCTAACACTATACACAAAAATAAACTCAAAATGCATTAAAGACCTAAATTTAAGGCCAAACACTATCAAACTCTTAGAGGAAAACATAGGCAGAACACTCCATGACATAAATCACACCAAGATCCTTTTTGACCCACCTCCTAGAGAAATGGAAATAAAAACAAAAATATAAAAATGGGACCTAATGAAATTTAAAAGCTTTTACACAGCAAAGGAAACTGTAAACAAGACAAAAAGACAAGCTTCAGAATGGGAGAAAATATTTGCATATGAAGCAACTGACAAAGGATTTATCTCCAAAATATACAAGCAGCTCATGCAGCTCAATATTAAAAAACAACCCCCTCCAAAAATGGGCAGAAGAGCTAAATAGACATTTCTCCAAAGAAGATATACAGATTGCCAACAAACACATGAAAGGATGCTCAATATCACTAATAATTAGAGAAATGCAAATCAAAACTACAATTAGGTATCACCTCACACCAGTTAGAATGGGCAT
>NC_041229.1:61038609-61039813 GCF_002837175.3 Physeter macrocephalus | reverse complement strand
AAAAATGGTACAGATGAACCGGTTTGCAGGGCAGAAATTGAGACACAGATGTAGAGAACAAATGTATGGACACCAAAGGGGGAAAGTGGCGGGGGGTGGGGGTGGTGGTGTGATGAATTGGGCGATTGGGATTGACGTATATACAGTAATTTGTATAAAATGGATAACTAATAAGAACCTGCTGTATAAAAATAAAATAAGTGCCTTCTTGATAAAATGTTTAAAATGTCATTAAAAAAAACAATGGGAGAAAATATTTGCAAATGAAGCAACTGACAAAGGATTTATCTCCAAAATATACAAGCAGCTCATGCAGCTCAATATTAAAAAACAAACAACCCAATCCAAAAATGGGCAGAAGACCTAAATAGACATTTCTCTGAAGAAGATATACAGATTACCAACAAACACATGTAAGGATGCTCAACTTCACTAATAATTAGAGAAATGCAACTCAAAACTACAATGAGCTATCACCTCACACTGGTCAGAATGGCCATCATCAAGAATTCTACAAACAATAAATGCTGGAGAGGGTGTGGAGAAAAGGGAAAACCATAATTTAAAAAGAGTCATGTACCACAATGTTCATTGCAGCACTATTTACAATAGCCAGGACATGGAAACAACATAAGTGTCCACTGACAGATGAATGGATAAAGAACATGTGGCACATATATACAATGGACTATAACTCAGCCATAAACAAATGAAATTGAGTTATTTGTAACAAGGTGGTTGGACCTAGAGTCTGTTATACAGAGTGAAGTAAGTCAGAAAGAGAAAAACAAATACTGTATGCATATATATATATATATATATATATATATATATATATGAAATCTTAAAAAAAAAAAGGTTCTGATGAACCTAGGGGCAGGACAGGAATAAAGACACAGATGTAGAGAATGGACTTAAAGATGGGAGGGGGGAAGGGTAAGCTTGGACGAAGTGAGAGAGTGGCATGAACAAATATACACTACCAAATGTAAAATAGATAGCTAGTGGGAGGTAGCCGTATGGCACAGGTACATCAGCTCGGTGTTTTGTGTCCACCCAGAGGGGTGGGATAGGGAGGGAGTGAGGGAGACACAAGAGGGATGAGAAATGGGGATAAATGTATATGTATAGCTGATTCACTTTTTTATATAGCAGAAACTAACACACAATTATAAAGCAATTATACTCCAATAAAGATGTTTTT
>NC_041229.1:61036869-61037796 GCF_002837175.3 Physeter macrocephalus | reverse complement strand
GGGGGGTGGGGGTGGTGGTGTGATGAATTGGGCGATTGGGATTGACGTATATACAGTAATTTGTATAAAATGGATAACTAATAAGAACCTGCTGTATAAAAATAAAATAAGTTCCTTCTTGATAAAATGTTTAAAATGTCATTAAAAAAAACAATGGGAGAAAATATTTGCAAATGAAGCAACTGACAAAGGATTTATCTCCAAAATATACAAGCAGCTCATGCAGCTCAATATTAAAAAACAAACAACCCAATCCAAAAATGGGCAGAAGACCTAAATAGACATTTCTCTGAAGAAGATATACAGATTACCAACAATCACATGTAAGGATGCTCAACTTCACTAATAATTAGAGAAATGCAACTCAGAACTACAATGAGCTATCACCTCACACCGGTCAGAATGGCCATCATCAAGAATTCTACAAACAATAAATGCTGGAGAGGGTGTGGAGAAAAGGGAACCCTCTTGCACTGTTGGTGGGAATGTAAATTGATACAGCCACTATGGAGAACAGTATGGAAGTTCCTTAAAAAACTAAAAATAGAACTACCATATGACCTAGCAATCCCACTACTGGGCATATAACCAGAGAAAACCATAATTTAAAAAGAGTCATGTACCACAATGTTCATTGCAGCACTATTTACAATAGCCAGGACATGGAAACAACATAAGTGTCCACTGACAGATGAATGGATAAAGAACATGTGGCACATATATACAATGGACTATAACTCAGCCATAAACAAATGAAATTGAGTTATTTGTAACAAGGTGGTTGGACCTAGAGTCTGTTATACAGAGTGAAGTAAGTCAGAAAGAGAAAAACAAATACTGTATGCATATATATATATATATATATATATATATATATATATGTAATCTTAAAAAAAAAAAGGTTCTGATGTACCTAGGGGAAGGACA
>NC_041229.1:61027005-61036281 GCF_002837175.3 Physeter macrocephalus | reverse complement strand
ATAAATGCTGGAGAGGGTGTGGAGAAAAGGGAACCCTCTTGCACTGTTGGTGGGAATGTAAATTGATACAGCCACTATGGAGAACAGTATGGAAGTTCCTTAAAAAACTAAAAATAGAACTACCATATGACTTAGCAATCCCACTACTGGGCATATAACCAGAGAAAACCATAATTTAAAAAGAGTCATGTACCACAATGTTCATTGCAGCACTATTTACAATAGCCAGGACATGGAAACAACATAAGTGTCCACTGACAGATGAATGGATAAAGAACATGTGGCACATATATACAATGGACTATAACTCAGCCATAAACAAATGAAATTGAGTTATTTGTAACAAGGTGGTTGGACCTAGAGTCTGTTATACAGAGTGAAGTAAGTCAGAAAGAGAAAAACAAATACTGTATGCATATATATATATATATATATATATGAAATCTTAAAAAAAAAAAGGTTCTGATGAACCTAGGGGCAGGACAGGAATAAAGACACAGATGTAGAGAATGGACTTAAAGATGGGAGGGGGGAAGGGTAAGCTTGGACGAAGTGAGAGAGTGGCATGAACAAATATACACTACCAAATGTAAAATAGATAGCTAGTGGGAGGTAGCCGTATGGCACAGGTACATCAGCTCGGTGTTTTGTGTCCACCCAGAGGGGTGGGATAGGGAGGGAGTGAGGGAGACACAAGAGGGATGAGAAATGGGGATAAATGTATATGTATAGCTGATTCACTTTTTTATATAGCAGAAACTAACACACAATTATAAAGCAATTATACTCCAATAAAGATGTTTTTAAAAAAAATTGAACAGAGTTCAAGCTTAATACCTGAACAAATTGAACATTTAGAGGAAGGTCAGAAGTAGGAAACTAAAAAGAGAATTCAGGGAGGTGAGGAGTGGATATATTATGGGAGCTAAGAAAGTATTTTAAGAGGACAGTGGTCAATTCATATAAAATCTGCTATAAAGTAGAGATAAATGAAGGCAGGTAAGTGCCCATGGTACCATCATATGTAGGTCATTTCTGGCCCCAGTGAGAGCAATTTCAGTGCAATTTGCAATGTATCAATTCCAAATGAGATTTGAGAGAGTTGACTGAATACAGAAGTACTTCTTCATATTTTGATGTGAAGAGGAGCAGAAATTTGGAGGAGGATATAAGGTCATGGAAGGAAGGATTATGTAGATATTAATCAACACAGACTTTTTTAAAACATCAGAATTCTATTAAGGTATAGTAACATAAATGAAAATTAGGGCTGTGTAAACAGTAAAGAATTATACAAAGATTTTAGACATAATTGAACTTACTCTCCCTACAACTCTCAGATAAAGGTAGGGCAGTGTAATTCCCTATTTACAGAGATAAATTTGTATTATACAAGGTCATGCATCTAGAATAAGTGGTGGTCATGACTTGAGCCAAGAAGTCAGATTCTAAAATTTTCCCATACCACATGGAAATAAGTTAGTCCATTTCTAATCTGGATATGCTGATGTATGTTGCCTCTGGGTGTTTAGGTGAAAACAGTAAGGCACAATTTTTAGGACACTGGATTTGGAAAGTGCTAAAACACAAAATTGCTGCTTGATACTACTAGCTATGGTATTTTAGAGATTTATTTAATTTTCCAAACTCAATTTTTTCCTATTGAAAAAAGAGACTAATAACTTTTTTAGTGCTTACTTTGTTCATGGACCTTGGCGTTTGAATACATTATTTCATTTAATACTCAGAAGAGCTTCATTAGGTTGATCCTGTAAAAGTAGAGAAGAGTACCTGGATAAAAACGGGGCAACTTCAGTGTTCAGTAATTTAACAGAAGAAAGGAGAAAAATGAGGGTGGAGGGGAGATTAAAGATTGTTAAGAATAAGTATATTCTGCGTGGAATTAAGAGGTCAGTCTTGCTAAATACGAGAGTTCTTCTTGACGAAAATGAAGGTGCTGGAAGATGGGTGGAGGTAGAGCTCCATGAATAGAGAGATTACCATGAATTTAGATGAAGGAAAGACAAAAGATGAGGCTCCTGATTTTCTCAGTAAGGGGCAGGCAGGGCTGTATTTAGAGGTTTCTGGGTGTTGAGAACACCTGGAACATACATACCGGAACAGTTCCCTCCAATGAACTTTCTGCAAGGATGGAAATTTTCTGTATCTGAAAAGTACAACTAGTCACATGTGGCTATTGAACGCTTAAAGTGTTTTGTGTGACTGGGGTACTGAATTTTTCATTTATTTTTAATTGACAGAAATAGACACATGTGACCAGTGGCAACCATATCCAACGGCACAGTTCTAGAGAAAATAAACACTGTATGATTAATTGGGGCACTAGAAATTGCAGTTTATTTGATTTATATAGGCACCCAAGCCAGAGATTAAGACAGAATATTTACTTATGTGGTTGGGAATTTTGTTTGGCAGGTAGTATGGTAAAAATATGTCTTCTAAAGCAGTTAATTTAAATACATTTCACTTCTTTTATCAGTACAATCCTGTCACCATTAAGAACACAAAACACTACCTTCTCTGCATTCTTTTATGAAAGCTATTGTGTGGTGTCAGTTCTATTGATATTTAAAATACTACCTACTCAATAAAACACAAAGTTCTGTGTGGGCAGGAAACCTGAATTATGTTTCTTCACATCTTTCAAGACTAGCTGATTTTATTTAAAGACTAGGACCAGGATCAAGAATTAATCCTCCAAGGTGGGATGTCATAGCTTCATCTCTCTAATCCTATATGCCCTGAATACTCTCCCAAGGTGAAGGAGCCTAAGAAAATCAGCAAGAAGAATTTCCAGGAGCCAGTATTACCTCAACCCATCCAAGCTCCTTCTTGTTGGTAGGAATTCCAGGTTTGGAGCACTCGCATATCTGGATCTCCATTCCCTTCTGCTTTGCCTATACTCTGGTCCTGCTGGGAAACTGAACACTTTTTAAAAATTATCCTGGTTAATGTAGCCCTTCATGAAGCCATGTACCTCTTCCTGGCCATGTTGGCAACCATTGATCTGGTCCTTTCTTCTTCAGCACTGCCTAAAATGCTTGCCATATTCTGGTTCAGGGACTGAGAGATCAACTTCTATACCTGCCTGGTCCAGATGTTCTTTCTCCACTCCTTCACTGTCATAGAGTCGGCAGTGCTGCTGGCCATGGCCTCTGACCACTATGTGGCCATCTGCAAGCCACTGCACTACACCTTACTAGACCACTTATCACCAAGATTGGCATGGCTGCTGTGACTCGGGCTGTGACACTAATGACTCCACTCCCCTTTCTGCTCAGACGCTTCCACCACTGCTGAGGTCCAGTGATTGCCCACTGCTACTGTGAGCACGTGGCTGTGGTAAGGCTGGCCTGTGGGGACAGTCACTTCAACAATATCTATGGCATTGCTGTGGCCATGTTCATAGTGGTATTGGACCTGCTCTTTATTATCCTGTCTTATATCTTCATCCTTCATGCAGTTCTATAGCTTACCTCTCAGGAGGCCCATTACAAGGTTTTGGGGACATACATGTCCCATATAGGTGCCATTTTAGCCTTTTACACACCTGTGGTCATCTCCTCAGTGATGCACCGTGTGGCTTGCCGGGCTGCCCCACCTGTGCACATATTCCTTGGCAATTTCTATCTGCTCTTCACACCCATGGTCAATCCCATCATCTATGGGGTTAAGACAAAGCAGATTTGTGAACGAGTCTTAGGATTATTCCTGAGAAAAGATGTGTAAATGGACAGTGAGGGACAGGTGGAGAAAGAGTGGGACATGTTGAATGCTGGAGTGGGGATGGTGATATAATAAGAAGTAGAGGGCTGCCAGAGTCTCCTTGTTTGGGCCCTTCCTGGTAAAATGAAAAAACTAAATAATGTCCCAAAATGCTCAAGAGTCTCCAGTCTGATTAGGACTCAAGGGTCTGAGTCCTTGGACTCAAACTGCTGACTTTGCTCTTTCTTCACAGAGTCCTCATTAATGATATGGGCTTCATAAAGGCTTAACCAACTCTCCTCTTGGTGACATCACCTAAAAACAAAGGTGCTTCCAAGTTCGATTACTTAAGAGAAGACTGAGAATCTTAGTTTCTACCCTGACTCCATGAGAATTTGGTTAATTATCTACTCAGTCCTCTCTCAGGTCTTAACATTCCATCTGATATGAGAATCCTTCCTTAGTCACTCTGACAGGTGGTCTCCAGCCTCTGACTAAATGTTTGGAATTTTGGAGAGCTTGTGACCTTCCAGGGATAAAGGTTCTCAGTGCTAAGTGAGGTGCTGATGTAACAAATACCTAAAATACATAAGTGGATTTGGAACTGGGAAATGAGTAGAGGTTAGAAAATTTGAGGTACATGTTAGAAAAAGCCTATATTGCCTCAAAGATATTGTTGGTAGAAATATGGACATTAAAGGCAATTCTGGTTTTTATATGTCCAAACCTTGACAAATTTAAAAGGTAATAATAGCTGGACAATTTTCTTCTATACAAGGTAAGCAAAAAATCTACAGTATGAAATTGATTCTTCTCCACAACTGAATTAAGGAGCAGTAAATACAGAGGTATAAATGGATGCACCGAACACATATTCTCACCTGGTAAGATTTTACATTCTTTAAAGATAAACAAAAAATATAAAGATTTTTCTCCCTATGATTACTGCTCACAATGCTGTGAACTCAGAAGTCTTTTCTTGTAACACTCTTCATTATTTTTCTATTACTGCTATAACAAGTTAGCACAAACTTAGGGAGTGGCTTAAAACAGCACTAATTAATTTTCTTACAGTTCTTCAGTTAGGTTAGAAATCCAACATGAGTTTCACTGAGGTAAAAATAAAGGCATGGGTAGGGCTGCTTTCCTTCTGGAGGCTCTGGTGGAGAATTCATTTCCTTGCTTTTTGCAGTTTCTAGAGACCACCTGCTTTCCTTAGCTTGTAGTCCCTCTTCTTCCATGTTCAACTTCAGCAATGTCTCATTTCTCTGACTCAACCAGGAAAGGTTCTCTGCTTTTCAGGATTTAGATCGGCCCACCAGGATAATCTAGGATACTCTCTCAAATTCTGTACTCTACTACAAGCAACTATATGCCAATAAAATGGACAACCTGGAAGAAATGGACAAATTCTTAGAAAGGTACAACCTTCCAAGTCTGGACCAGGAAAAAATAAAATATATGAACAGACCAATCACAAGTAATGAAATTGAAACTTTGATTTAAAAACTTCCAAACAAAAGTCCAGAACCAGATGGCTTCACAGGAGAATTCTATCAAACATTTAGAGAAGAGCTAACACCAATCCTTGTCAAACTCTTCCCAAAAATTGCAAAGGGAGGAGCACACCCAAGCTCACTCTATGAGGCCACCATCACCCTGATACCAAAACCAAAGATATCACAAAAAAACCTTCCAAGTCTGGACCAGGAAAAAATAAAATATATGAACAGACCAATCACAAGTAATGAAATTGAAACTTTGATTTAAAAACTTCCAAACAAAAGTCCAGAACCAGATGGCTTCACAGGAGAATTCTATCAAACATTTAGAGAAGAGCTAACACCAATCCTTGTCAAACTCTTCCCAAAAATTGCAAAGGAAGGAGCACACCCAAGCTCACTCTATGAGGCCACCATCACGCTGATACCAAAACCAAAGATATCACAAAAAAAGAAAATTACAGACCAATATCACTAATGAACATAGAGGCAAAAATCCTCAACAAAACACTAGCAAACAGAATCCAAAAACAGATTTAAAAGATCACACTCTGTGATCAAGTGGGATTTATTCAAGGGATTCAAGGATTCTTCAGTATACACAAAATCAATGTAATACATGATATTAACAAACTGAATAAAAACCATATGATAATCTCAATAGACATAGAAAAACTTTTAACAAAATTCAACACCCATTTATGATAAAAGCTCTCCAGAAAGTGGGAATAGAAGGAAACTACCTCAACATAATAAAGGTCATATACAACAAACCCACAGCAAACTTCATTCTCAATGGTGAACAAATGAAAGACAAGGAACAAGACAAGGATGTCCACTCTCGCCACTATTATTCAGCATAGTTTTGGAAGTCCTAGTCATGGCAATCAGAGAAGAAAAAGAAATAAAAGGAATCCAAATTGGAAAAGAAGCAAAACTGTCATTGTTTGCAGATAGCATGATACTATACATAAAAAATCCTAAAGATGCCACCAGAAAGCTACTAGAGCTAATCAATGAATTTCGTAAAGTTGCAGGATACAAAATTAATTCACAGAAATCTCTTGCATTCCTATAAACTAACAACACAAAATCAGAAAGCGAAATTAAGGAAATAATCACATTTACCATTGCAACAAAAAGAATAAAATACCTAGGAATAAACTTACCTAAGGAGGCAAAAGAAAACTATAAGATACTGATGAAAGAAATCAAAAATTACACAAACAGATGGAGAGAGATACCATGTTCTTGGATTGGAAGGATCAATATTGTGAAAATGACTATACTACCCAAAGCAATCTACAGATTCAATGCAATCCCTATCAAATTACCAATGACATTTTTCACAGAATTAGAACAAAAAATTTTATACTTTGTATGGAAACACTAAAGACCTCAAATAGCCAAAGCAATCTTGAGAATGAAAAACAGAGCTGGAGGAATCAGGCTCCCTGACTTCAGACTATACTACAAAGCTACAGTAATCAAGACAGTATGGTACTGGCACAAAAACAGAAATAAAGATCAATGGAACAGGATAGAAAGCCCAGAAATAAACCCATGCATTTGTGGTCAATTAATCTATGACAAAGGAGGCAAGACAGTGGAGAAAAGAGAGTCTCTTCAATAAGCGTTGCTGGGAAAACTGGACAGCTACATTTAAAGGAATGAAATTAGAACATTCTCTAATACGATACACAAAAACTCAAAATGGATTAAAGATCTAAATATAAGACCAGATACTGTAAAACTCTTAGACAAAAACATAAGCAGAACATTGTTTGACATAAATTTCAGCAATATCTTTTTTGATCCACCTCCCAGAGTAATGAAAATAAAACCAAACATAAACAAATAGACCTAATTAAACTTAAAAGCTTTTGCACAGTAAAGGAAACCATAAACAAAGCAAAAAGACAACACATAGAATGGGAGAAAATATGATGAAGCAACTGACAAGGGATTAATCTCCAAAATATATAAATAGCTCATGCAGCTCAATATCAAAAAAACAAACAGCCCAATCAAAAAATGGTCAGAAGACCTAAACAGACATTTCTCCAAAGAAGACATACAGATGGCCAAGATACAGCCACTATGGAGAACAGTATGGAGATTCCTTTAAAAACTAAAAATAGAACTACCATATGACCCAGCAATCCCACTCCTGGTCGTATACCCACAGGAAACCATAATTCCAAAAGATACATCACCTCAATATTCATTGCAGCACTATTTACAATAGGCAGGACATGGAAGCAACCTAAATGTCCATTAACAGAGGCATGGATAAAGAAGATGTGGTACATATATACAATGGGAGCTTTTTTATTATCATTGCTAAGGTCTCTAGTTATAACCTTGTTAGGTCTATAGTCTCTTTTTTTAAAAAATTTTTATTGGCATATAATTGCTTTACAATGTTGTGTTAGTTTCTGCTGTACAATGAAATGAATCAGCTATATGTATACCTATATCCCCTCCCTCTCGGACCTTCCTCCCACCTCCCACCCATCTAGGTCGTCACAGAGCACCAAGCTGAGCTTCCTGTGCTTTATAGCATGTTCCTGCCAGCTATCTATTTAATGCATGGAGGGTGGGATGAATTGGGAGATTAGGATCGACATATAGTCTCTTTTAAAAATTTATCTTCTGCAATTTGTGTGTTATTGTTATAACAACTTGAAAATAAATCATGACACTTAAAACAAATAAAAGCAATTCTGGTTAGGGCTCAGAAAAAGAACTGTAGAGAAAATTTCTATCTTCTTAGAAGATAGAACAGATATCATACATCATCATGAACAGAACTTTGGTAGAATATGAACAATAAAGGTGCTTCTGGTACTGTCTCAGACAGAAAGGTGGGATGTGTTATTGGAAACTGGAGGAAAGGTGATCTTAATTACAGTGTGGTCATGTTTTTTTGCCACTTTATGTTTTTAAATTTTGTGCAATACAAAACTTGTAAGTGATGAACTTGGATATTTAGCTGATATTTCTAAACAAAATCTTGAAGATATGTCCTGGTTTTACCTTGCTTCTTACAGTAAAATGAGAGAGGAAAGAGATAAATTAAAGAAGGATTTTTTAAGCAAAAAGGAACCAGAACTTGAATATCTGGAAAACTCTCAGCCTATTTATATGCAAAATATTAGAATGTATTGAGGAGAAAACATCTAGGGCATGCTTGGGAAACCATTTTCTAAAGAAGATTAGGTTTGTGACTTGTTGATCCAAATAGCCATTTCAGCAGAAACCAGGGATAGAAGTAGATTTATGTGCAAAGACCTGTGGAGGACCCTTTTGTGGACCCTAATAACATGCTACTAAAAAGGCAATACATCAATGAAGAAATCAAGGAGGAAATCAGTAAATACCTTGAGACCAATGAAAATAAAAACACCCTTTTCCCATGGGATGCAGCAAAAGCAGTTCTAAGATGAAATTTTCTAATAATACAGGCCTACCAAAGAAACTTCTTAAACAACCTAACCTACTATCTAAAAGATTTATAGAAAGAAGAACAAAGATGAATGCCAGAAGGAAGGAAAGAAGATCAGAGAGGAAATAAATAAAATAGAAACCAAAAATCAATAGAAAATATCAATGAAATCAAGAGTTGCTGTTTTGAAAAGATAAAATTGATAAGTCTGAGCAGTCCCACCCGCTGCGCCCAGAACGGAGTCCGCGTTTCCATAGAGCTGGAACTCCCGGCTCAGGGTTTCTTCCCTCCGCTGTCACGGAACTGCTCCGTGGCCCGAGGGAAGGGCGGCCTCACTGAGTCTGCCGGCTCTGGAGGGGCCCCAGTGGCCGAAGCTGCGACAGTCGTGGAGACGGCTGGCCGGTTGTTTAAACAAGTAACTTAAAGACAAAATGGAAAATCGAGGAGGTTTGGGCCTGAGATCATGTAGATGCGAAACTAGGGATGGCCACCTTGTCCCAGATACATCAGAAATACATCTACACGTGGAACTGCTCCTATAGAACACCAACTGAACGCTGGCAGAAGACCTCAGACCTTCCAAAAGGCAAGAAACTCCCC
>NC_041229.1:61019226-61023765 GCF_002837175.3 Physeter macrocephalus | reverse complement strand
TGCTGGGAAAACTGGACAGCTACATTTAAAGGAATGAAATTAGAACATTCTCTAATACGATACACAAAAACTCAAAATGGATTAAAGATCTAAATATAAGACCAGATACTGTAAAACTCTTAGACAAAAACATAAGCAGAACATTGTTTGACATAAATTTCAGCAATATCTTTTTTGATCCACCTCCCAGAGTAATGAAAATAAAACCAAACATAAACAAATAGACCTAATTAAACTTAAAAGCTTTTGCACAGTAAAGGAAACCATAAACAAAGCAAAAAGACAACACATAGAATGGGAGAAAATATGATGAAGCAACTGACAAGGGATTAATCTCCAAAATATATAAATAGCTCATGCAGCTCAATATCAAAAAAACAAACAGCCCAATCAAAAAATGGTCAGAAGACCTAAACAGACATTTCTCCAAAGAATACATACAGATGGCCAAGAGGCACATGAAAAAAAGCTCAACATCACTAATTATTAGAGAAATGCAAATCAAAACTACAATGAGATATCACCTCACACTGGTCAGAATGGCCATCACCAAAAAATCTACAAACAATAAATGCTGGAGAGGGTGTGGAGAAAATGGAACCCTCTTACACTGTTGGTGGGAATGTAAATCGATACAGCCACTATGGAGAACAGTATGGAGATTCCTTTAAAAACTAAAAATAGAACTACCATATGACCCAGCAATCCCACTCCTGGTCGTATACCCACAGGAAACCATAATTCCAAAAGATACATCACCTCAATATTCATTGCAGCACTATTTACAATAGGCAGGACATGGAAGCAACCTAAATGTCCATTAACAGAGGCATGGATAAAGAAGATGTGGTACATATATACAATGGGAGCTTTTTTATTATCATTGCTAAGGTCTCTAGTTATAACCTTGTTAGGTCTATAGTCTCTTTTTTTAAAAAATTTTTATTGGCATATAATTGCTTTACAATGTTGTGTTAGTTTCTGCTGTACAATGAAATGAATCAGCTATATGTATACCTATATCCCCTCCCTCTCGGACCTTCCTCCCACCTCCCACCCATCTAGGTCGTCACAGAGCACCAAGCTGAGCTTCCTGTGCTTTATAGCATGTTCCTGCCAGCTATCTATTTAATGCATGGAGGGTGGGATGAATTGGGAGATTAGGATCGACATATAGTCTCTTTTAAAAATTTATCTTCTGCAATTTGTGTGTTATTGTTATAACAACTTGAAAATAAATCATGACACTTAAAACAAATAAAAGCAATTCTGGTTAGGGCTCAGAAAAAGAACTGTAGAGAAAATTTCTATCTTCTTAGAAGATAGAACAGATATCATACATCATCATGAACAGAACTTTGGTAGAATATGAACAATAAAGGTGCTTCTGGTACTGTCTCAGACAGAAAGGTGGGATGTGTTATTGGAAACTGGAGGAAAGGTGATCTTAATTACAGTGTGGTCATGTTTTTTTGCCACTTTATGTTTTTAAATTTTGTGCAATACAAAACTTGTAAGTGATGAACTTGGATATTTAGCTGATATTTCTAAACAAAATCTTGAAGATATGTCCTGGTTTTACCTTGCTTCTTACAGTAAAATGAGAGAGGAAAGAGATAAATTAAAGAAGGATTTTTTAAGCAAAAAGGAACCAGAACTTGAATATCTGGAAAACTCTCAGCCTATTTATATGCAAAATATTAGAATGTATTGAGGAGAAAACATCTAGGGCATGCTTGGGAAACCATTTTCTAAAGAAGATTAGGTTTGTGACTTGTTGATCCAAATAGCCATTTCAGCAGAAACCAGGGATAGAAGTAGATTTATGTGCAAAGACCTGTGGAGGACCCTTTTGTGGACCCTAATAACATGCTACTAAAAAGGCAATACATCAATGAAGAAATCAAGGAGGAAATCAGTAAATACCTTGAGACCAATGAAAATAAAAACACCCTTTTCCCATGGGATGCAGCAAAAGCAGTTCTAAGATGAAATTTTCTAATAATACAGGCCTACCAAAGAAACTTCTTAAACAACCTAACCTACTATCTAAAAGATTTATAGAAAGAAGAACAAAGATGAATGCCAGAAGGAAGGAAAGAAGATCAGAGAGGAAATAAATAAAATAGAAACCAAAAATCAATAGAAAATATCAATGAAATCAAGAGTTGCTGTTTTGAAAAGATAAAATTGATAAGTCTGAGCAGTCCCACCCGCTGCGCCCAGAACGGAGTCCGCGTTTCCATAGAGCTGGAACTCCCGGCTCAGGGTTTCTTCCCTCCGCTGTCACGGAACTGCTCCGTGGCCCGAGGGAAGGGCGGCCTCACTGAGTCTGCCGGCTCTGGAGGGGCCCCAGTGGCCGAAGCTGCGACAGTCGTGGAGACGGCTGGCCGGTTGTTTAAACAAGTAACTTAAAGACAAAATGGAAAATCGAGGAGGTTTGGGCCTGAGATCATGTAGATGCGAAACTAGGGATGGCCACCTTGTCCCAGATACATCAGAAATACATCTACACGTGGAACTGCTCCTATAGAACACCAACTGAACGCTGGCAGAAGACCTCAGACCTTCCAAAAGGCAAGAAACTCCCCACGTACCTGGGTAGGGCAAAAGAAAAAAGAATAAACAGAGACAAAAGAATAGGGACGGGACCTGCACCAGTGGGAGGGAGCTGTGAAGGAGGAAAGAGGATCGGTGCCGACCAGCACTCACCAGCCCGAGAGGGGTGTCTGCTCACCCACCGGGAAGGGTGGGGGCTGGGAGCTGAGGCTCGGGCTTCCGTTCGAAGCCGGGAGAGGACTGGGGTTCGCTGCGTGAACACAGCCTGAAGGGGTTAGTGCACCACGGCTAGCCGGGAGGGAGTCCAGGAGAAGTCTAGAGCTGCCGAAGAAGCAAAAGACCTTTTCTTCCCTCTTTGCTTCCTGGGGTGCGAGGAGAGGGGATTAAGCGCCCCACGTAAAGGAGCTCCAGAAATGCACGCGAGCCGCGGCTATCAGCGCGGACACCAGAGACGAGCATGAGACGCTAAGGCTGCTGCTGCCGCCACCAAGAAGCCTGTGTGCAAGCACAGGTCACTTTCCACACCTCCCCTCCCGGGAGCCTGTGCAGCCCACCGCTGCCGGAGTCCTGGGATCCAGGGACAGCTTCCCCGGGAGAGCGCACGGCGCGCCTCAGGCTGGTGCAACGTCACGTCATCCTCTGCCGCCGCAGGCTCGCCCCGCATCCGTACCCCTCCTTCTCCCCGGCCTGAGTGAGCCAGAGCCCGCAAATCAGCTGCTCCTTTAACCCCGTCCTGTCTGAGCGAAGAGCAGACACCCTCGGGCGACCTACGCGCAGAGGAGGGGCCAAGTCCAAAGCTGAACCCCACAAGCTGTGCGAACAAAGAGGAGAGGGGGAGGCCTCTCCCAGCAGCCTCAGAATCAGCGATTAAAGCTCCACAATCAACTTGAAGTGCCCTGCATCTGTGGAAAACCTGAATAGACAGCGAAATATCCCAAGTTGAGGAGGTGGACTTTGGGAGCAAGATATACTATTATTTTCCCCTTTTTTCTTTTTGGGAGTGTGTATGTGTGTGCTGCTGTGTGAGATTTTGTCTGTATAGCTTTGTTTCCACCATTTGTCCTAGGGTTAGACCGACCCGTTTTTTGTTTTTCTAATAGAAATTTTTCTTCTTAATAATAATTTTTTATTTTAATAACTATATTTTATCCTACTTTATTTTGTCTTCTCCCTTTCTTTCTTCCTATCTTCCTTCCTTTCTTCCCTCCTTTCTTCCTTCCTTCCTCCCTTCCTTCCTCTTCCTTTCTTCCTTCCTTTCTTCCTTCCTTCCTTTCTTTCTTCCTTCCTTCCTTTCTTTCCTTTCTATTTTTTCTCCCTTTTATTCTGAGCCGTGTGGATTAAAGAATCTTGGTGCTCCAGCCAGGTGTCAGAGCTGTGTCTCTGAGATGGGAAAACCAACTTCAGAACACTGGTCCAAAACAGACCTCCCAGCTCCACGTAATATCAAATGGTGAAAATCTCCCAGAGATCTCCATCTCAACACCAACACCCAGCTTCACTCAATGACCAGCAAGCTACAGTGCTGGACACCCTATGCCAAACAACTAGCAAGATAGGAACACAGCCCCATCCATTAGCAGAGAGGCTGCCTAAAATCATAATAAGGCTACAGACACCCCAAAACACACCACCAGACGTGGAACTGCCCACCAGAAAGACAAGATCCAGCCTCATCCACCAGAACACAGGCACCAGTCCCCTCAACCAGGAAACCTATTCAACCCACTGAACCAACCTTAGCCACTGGGGACAGACACCCAAAACAATGGGAACTACGAAACTGCAGCCTGCAAAAAGGAGACCCCAAACACAGTAAGATAAGCAAACTGAAGAGACAGAAAAACACACAGCTGATGAAGGAGCAAGGTAAAAACCCAACAGACCTAACAAATGAAGAAATAGGCAGTCTACCTGAAAAAGAATTCAGAATAATGACAGTAAAGATGATCCAAAATCGTGGAAATAGAATAGACAAAATTG
>NC_041229.1:61012325-61014904 GCF_002837175.3 Physeter macrocephalus | reverse complement strand
AAAAGAAACGATATTGAGTTATTTGTAGTGAGGTGGATGGACCTAGAGTCTGTCATACAGAGTGAAGTAAGTCAGAAAGAGAAAAACAAATACCGTATGCTAACACATATGTATGGAATCTAAGAAAAAAAATGGTCATGAAGAACCTAGGGGCAAGATGGGAATAAAGATACAGCCCTACTAGAGAATGGACTTGAGGATATGGGGAGGGGGAAGCGTAAGCTGTGACGAAGTCAGACAGTTGCATGGACATATATACACTACCAAACATAAAATAGATAGCTAGTGGGAAACAGCCACATAGCACAGGGAGGTCAGCTCGGTGCTTTGTGAGCACCAGAGGAGTGGGAAAGTGAGGGTGGCAGGGAGGGAGATGCAAGAGGGAAGAGATATGGGAACATATGTATATGTATAATTGATACACTTTGTTGTAAAGCAGAAACAAACACACCATTGTAAAGCAATTATACTCCAATAAAGATGTTAAAAAAAAGAAAAGCAGTCAGGGTTAAGTGAGAGGCACAGAGAACAGGAAATTTTTGAATGTTCATCCCCAAAAGTCTGAAATTCTCAGGTCAGGGCTCTATCTGGAAACACCCGGGACACTAAGGCATAGAATGGGAACAACTGGATGGCTGCCCTTGAGGATGCTGGCACTTTGGATACCCTAAAGGCTTCGGGCTTTCAGAGGTGACCCTCTTTTCCTTAGTAAGTGGCAGCACTTCTGTGAGGCAACAGGTGTTCTTAGGAGCTGCTCTGACTTCCTCTCCTGGGCTTCCAGCCTGGTAACTAGGGTTAAAAGACAGCACACCCATGCTTGGGATACACGGGGTCTGATACGGGAGGAAAGTAACTGTACACCAGGACGTTTTCAGAATGAGCATGTACTGACAGGAAACAAGAGCACCCCTGCTACTGGATTTGGGGTATACTTGATCAAGTGAGATATAGCAGAATATAAAACTAGATGGAAAATTTCAACTTGGGGGTACTTTCTTAGGATGTGGGGTTTATTACCCTTGCAAGGACCCTAGGAGTTAGCACAAACTCACTGCTAGGGTGGGTCTTTTAAGCCTGAAAACAATCATGACTAATGCTCAGAAAAGTAAAAATACTTAGATTGTCCTGGAAGAAGGTAGAGAAAGAAGGAGGGAATGGACATGTAAAAAAACGTATCATATAAGGGCAGGAGACCCATCAGAGAAATAGGTTCAGTGGGAAGATAGAGAGGACACAACACTCAAAGTCATCATAAAAAGCCTAGTGACATGAGCACCAGCAATGCTGAGAAGTAAGTTTAATGGTGGCTCTCTCTCCTCTGCACACCACAGTTGATGGTAGCAAAGACAGTTAGAGCTATGAGCTCATTAATATCTATGGGGGTAATGGGGCCATAGTAGAGACCAGGTGGAAGCACTTAAACACAAGTCAGAAGACTGAAATTACTCTAAAAACTAGCAAAAATTAAAAGGTCTTGGCCCACAGGGAACTGTAAAGATTAATAGGATATTGTGTCCCAAGGGTCAAAATAGATGGGCAGCCAGCAAGGCTCTGCTTACAATGTATGAGAACAAGGCAAGAGATTGGAACCAAGATGGCCAAGTAGAAGGATGTGTTCTCACTCCCTCTTGCAAGTACACCAGAATCACAACTAGCTGCTGGACAATCATCGACAGGAGGACACTGGAACTCACCAAAAAAGATACCCCACATCCAAAGACAAAGGAGAAGTCACAATGAGACAGTAGGAGGGGCACAATAACAATAAAATCAAATCCCATAACTGCTGGGTGGGTGACTCACAGACTGGAGAACACTTATACCATAGAAGTCCACCCACTGGAGTGAAGGTTCTGAGCCCCACATGAGGCTCCCAAACCTGAGGGTCCAGCAATGGAAGGAGGAATTCCTGGAGAATCAGACTTTGAAGGCTAGTGGGATTTGATTGCAGGACTTTGACGGGACTGGGGGGGAAGGAGACTCCACATTTGGAGGGCACACACAAAGTAGTGTGTGCATCAGGACCCAGGGGAAGGAGCAGTGACCCCAGGGGAGACTGAGCCAGACATACCTGCTAGTGTTGGAGGGTCTCCAGCAGAGGCGGGGGGTGGATGTGTCTCACTGTGGGGACAAGGACACTGGCAGCAGAAGTTCCGGGAAGTACTCCTTGGCCTGAGCCCTCCCAGAGTCTGCCATTAGCCCCACCAAAGAAACCAGGTAGGCTCTATTGTTGGGTTACTTTGGGCCAAACAACCAACAGGAAGGGAACCCAGCCCAACCCATGAACAGTCAACCAGATTAAAGTTTTACTGAGCTCTGCCCACCAGATAACAGTCAGCTCTACCCATCACCAGTCCCTTCTATCAGGAAACTTGCACAAGCCTCTTAGATAGCCACGTCCACAGAGGGCAGACAGCAGAAGCAAGAAGAACTACAATCCTGCAGCCTGTGGAACAAAAACCACATTCACAGAAAGATAGACAAGATGAAAAGGCAGAGGGCTATGTACCAAATGAAGGAACAAGATAAAACGTCAGAAAAACAACTAAATGAAGTGGAGATAGGCAACCTTCCAGAAA
>NC_041229.1:61009886-61011430 GCF_002837175.3 Physeter macrocephalus | reverse complement strand
CACCAAACCAGCTCTACAACAAATGCTAAAGGAACTTCTCTAAGTGGAAAACACAAGAGAAGAAAAGGACCTACAGAAACAAACCCAAAACAATTAACATAAAGGTCATAGGAACATACATATTAATAATTACCTTAAACGTGAAAGGATTAAATGCTCCAACCAAAAGACACAGGCTTGCTGAATGGATACAAAAACAAGACCCAAATATATGCTGTCTACAAGAGACCCACTTCAGACCTAGGGACACACACAGACTGAAAGTGAGGGGATGGAAAAAGATATTCCATGCAAATGGAAATCAAAAGACAGCTGGAGTAGCAATACTCGTATCAGATAAAATAGACTTTAAAATAAAGAATGTTACAAGAGACAAGGAAGGACACTACAAAATGATCAAGGGATCAATCCAAGAAGAAGATATAACAATTATGAATATATGTGCACCCAACATAGGAGCATCTTAATACATAAGGCAAGTGCTAACAGCTCTAAAAGAGGAATTCAACAGTAACACAATAATAGTGGAGGACTTTAACACCTCACTTTCAACAATGGACAGAACATCCAGACAGAAAATTAATAAGGAAACACAAGCTTTAAATGACACAATAGACCAGATAGATTTAATTGATACTTATAGGACATTCAATCCAAAAACAGGAGATTACACTTTCTTCTCAAGTGCACACGGAACATTCTCCAGGATAGATAATATCTTGGGTCACAAATCAAGCCTCAGTAAATTCAAGAAAATTGAAATCATATCAAGCATTTTTCTGACCAGAACACTATGAGATTAGAAATGAATTACAGGGAAAAAATGTCAAAAACACAAACACATGTAGGCTAAACAATATATTACTAAATAACCAAGAGATCACTGAAGAAATCACAGAGGAAACCAAAAAATACCTAGAGACAAATGACAATGAAAACGCGACAATCCAAAACCTATGGGATGCAGCAAAAGCAGTTCTAAAAGGGAAGTTTATAGCTATACAAGCCTATCTCAAGAAACAAGAAAAATCTCAAATAAACCATCTAACCTTACACCTGAAGGAACTAGAGAAAGAAGAACAAACAAAACCCAAAGTTAGCGGAAGGAAAGATATCATAAAGATCAGAGCAGAAATAAATGAAATATAAACAAAGAAAACAATAGCAAAGATCAATAAAACTAAAAGCACTACTACAAACAACTCTATGTCAATGAAATTGACAACCTGGAAGAAATGGACAAATTCTTAGAAAGGTATAGCCTTCCAACACTGACCCAGAAAGAAATAGAAAATATCAACAGACCAATCACAAGTAATGAAATTGAAACTGTGATTTAAAATCTTCCAACAAACAAAAGTCCAGGACCAGATGGCTTCACAGGTGAATTCTATTAAACATTTAGAGAAGAGCCAACACCCATCCTTCTCAAACTCTTCCAAAAAATTGCAGAGGAAGGAACACTCCCAAACTCATTCTATGAGGCCACCATCACCCTGATACCAAAACCAGACAAAGATACTACAAAAAAAGAAAATTACAGA
>NC_041229.1:61008834-61009223 GCF_002837175.3 Physeter macrocephalus | reverse complement strand
TAATGATGAAAAATCTGAAAGAGAAATTAAGGAAACACTCCCATTTACCACTGCAACAAAAAGAATAAAATACCTAGGAATAAACCTACCTAGGGAGACAAAAGACCTGTATGAAGAAAACTATAAGACACTGATGAAAGAAATTACAGATTATACCAACAGATGGAGAGATATACCATGTTCTTGGATTGGAAGAATCCATATTGTGAAAATGACTATACTACCCAAAGAAATCTACAGATTCAATGCAATCCTTGGTAAATTACCAATGGCATTTTTTACAGAACTAGAACAAAAAAATCTTTAAATGTGTATGGAGACACAAAAGACTCCAAATAGCCAAAGCAATCTTGAGGGGAAAAAATGGAGCTGGAGGAAACAGACTCCCT
>NC_041229.1:60996233-61008243 GCF_002837175.3 Physeter macrocephalus | reverse complement strand
AAACAAAAATAAACAAATGGGACCTAATGAAACTTAAAAGCTTTTGCACAGCAAAGGAAACTATAAACAAGATGAAAAGACAACCCTCAGAATGGGAGAAAATATTTGCAAACGAATCAATGAACAAAGGATTAATCTCCAAAATATATAAACAGCTCAGGCACCTCAATATTACAACAACAAACAACCCAATCCAAAAATGGGCAGAAGACCTAAATAGACATTTCTCCAAATAAGACATACAGATGGTCAAGAAGCACATGAAAAGCTGTTCAACATCACTAATTATTAGAGAAATGCAAATCAAAACTACAATGAGGTACCACCTCACACCAGTTAGAATGGGCATCATCAGAAAATCTACAAACAACAAATGCTGGAGAGGGTGTAGAGAAAAGAGAAGCCTCTTGCACTGTTGGTGGGAATGTAAACTGATAAAGCCACTATGGAGAACAGTATGGAGGTTCCTTAAAGAACTAAAAATAAAATTACTATATGATCCAGCAATCCCACTACTGGGCATATACCCAGAGAAAACCATAATTCAAAAAGACACATGCACCCCAATGTTCATTGCAGCACTATTTACAATAGCAGGTCTTGGAAGCAACCTAAATGCCCATCGACAGATGAATGGATCAAGAAGATGTGTTCCATATATACAATGGAATATTACTCAGCCCTAAAAAGGAACGAAATTCGGTCATTTGTTGAGATGTGGATGGATCTAGTGACTGTCACACAGAGTGAAGTAAGTCAGAAAGAGAAAAACAAATATCGTATATTAACGCATATATGTGGAACCTAGAAAAATGGTACAGATGAACCGGTTTGCAGGGCAGAAATTGAGACACAGATGTAGAGGACAAAGGTATGGACAACAAGGGGGGAAAGAGGTGGGGGGGGTGATGAATTGGGTGATTGGGGTTGACGTATATACACTGATGTGTATAAAATTGATGATTAATAAGAACCTGCTGTACAAAAAAATAAATTTAATTTAATTTAAAAATTAAAAAATGTTTTAAAAAGAACAAGGCAAGAATGGGGGGTTAGAAAGCTGAGGATGTTCACTCCAATAAAGTCAGTCTCTTGCTCATTTCCCAGACCTGTGCCAATGTTCAGGTCCTAGACTCATTATCTAAAGAGGCACCTGATCCCTAAGTGGAAGAATTACAAAAAAAAAAAAAAAAAAAAAAAATGTATATTATATATCCTGAAGATTTCCTGAGATCTTCGTTAAAGGTACTGGCTACATAGGCAATTTTATACTAAAGAAGAGGGGAATACCAAGACATTGAATGTTAACAAACAGAGTTTGAGTTGACATTGTTACTCAGAAATCAAAAGCATGGTTATGGTCCCCTGGGTTAGAGCTGGGGCTCTACTCTAAGTAGCAGAGTCCAGTTAGTAAATGGAGTCTTGGAGAAAACCAGTGCTCAGTCACTTAATGCATAATTATAATCACTATTCTTGGTAGTTGAAATAACTACCTGTGTTCCTGGCTTGTGAGGTAAGAGCCAAAGAGTGGGGAAGGCAAAATAACCTCTAACACTTCTCTCAACCAAGAGAGTAAAAAATGCTTCCCAGGTGCATGGTATAGAATTTGGCAAGTGTGTTGTTTTCCACTCTAGTTATAAAAGATCAGAAGCTGTTTCCATTAACAGGGGATGGGCAATAGTTTTCATAAATGGTTTGCCTCAGGGGCATGTTAACTCTTTTTTTCATGTGCCATAATATAGTTCTAAGAGATGACTGGGCATCCTATGGACCACCACCTTGATCCACCAATGGCATCATGTTGATTGGGCAAAATGAGCTAGAGGTGTTTAGTGCAATAGAGGCCTTAGTAAGACACATATGCTCCAGAGGGTAGGAGACAGATCCTAAGAATATTCAGGAACCTAGAACTTAAGTGAATGTTAGGGGTCCAATGGTAAAGAAATATTATCAAGGTAAAAGATCGTCATCTTTCATCTTCTACCAGAAAGAAAGCACAATGCATACCACATTGGATTCTGAAGAGAATGTATTCCTTACTTAGGAATCTTGCCTTAGTCCATATACAAAAAGATATGGAAGTATAGCTTTGAGTGGGCCCAAAGCAAGAATAGACTGTTTCAGGTCCAGACTACGATACAAGCATCACTGCTTGTGATGTACTAGCAACAGCAGCAGCAAAGGAGATTATGTGTGGACCCAGCCATATAGATGCCCAATGACCAAGGTTGACTACTGCCTTTGAGTGCCTGTCAGCAAGAGACATCAATGCTGAAACCCAGATACAATAGGATTATTCTTCAAGGAGGCCACTTGGTGGCAAGTCAACCACTCTGGGTCTCTTGCATCCTAGGAAGTACGGTGGTTTGCACTGACAATGATACATACTTGTTCTTGGTGTAGATTTGCCTTTCTTGCTCACAGAGACTTGGCCAGCACTTCTCTTTAAGGGCTTCCTGAATGCCAGATTTATAGACAGGACATCCCACATGACATAGTACTCAAAGAAAAGACATTATTCAGAGAAGGATAGGGCTCATGACCATGGGACCCACTGGTAGTATTACATTTCCTCACCAACCAGAAGCATTTGGCCTCACGGAATGCCAGAGCTGTCTTCTAAAACACAGCTAAAAAGCAGTCCAGAAGGCAGCAGTTCACAGAAGTGGAGTGCTGTTCTTTAGGATGCAATCTGTGAACTAAACCAGATCTCTATATGGTGCTAGCTCCCCAACAGGAAGAATACAGGAGGCCAGGAACAAAGGGTTAGAGGGAGGAATATTCCATCTCTCATTCCCAATGATCCACTAGGGGATTTCTGCTTCCTTTCCCTGCAAATATTGGTATTGCAGGATTGGAAGTCCTGTTCCTCAAAGGGGGTTTACTCTTACCAAGGGACACAGCAAGGGTCCAATTGAGCTACAAGTTACAGCTACCATCAGGTTCCTCCAGACCCCTATGCCCAGGAACAAACAGGTGAGAAGAGGAGTTACCATACTGACAGGAGTAGTAGGCACTGAACTGAGGAGACAGAGCTGCTCTTATACAATAAATGCAGGGAAGAATTTGTAAATAGTGGAGAACTCAGGTGATCCACTGGGGGTGATTAATGGTATTCCCTTGCTTCATTGTAACCATGGGTGTACAAATGCAACCATCTTGAAGAGTATGATTATTAAGGTTTCAACCCTCTCAGAAATGAAGGTTTCGGTCACTCCACAGGTAAGCCACCTAGATTTATGGAGTTGAGAGCTGAGGGTGAAGGGAATTCCAAATAGAAGGAGAGGATGAGTAACAGTTGTGGATCTGCGACGAATTTCAGAAACTGGGGCTGTAGAGCTCATCCTTCCCTCCTTTCAATTTTGCCCTTAGCAAGACAGGCCCATAGGAACTATGGAGGAACTGCTCCTAAAATCCGAAGATCTGTGCAATGCAAGAATGCATTGTGGTGGCCATAAAAAATATTCATTTCAGATTTGACTGCAGGGAGCATATTTGACTGATAGCCTCAGTCATTGTGCTATGGAGTTTATGGCATTGCCTAAGCCCTAGTTATGGGCTGTTTCCAACCAATGGGTGAGCACAGCACTAATAAGACAAGTCTATTGCAGTGCAATACTAATTTCTTCATGAGTTCCATTGACTCAAGACTTACCTGCAGCTTTGCCGAAGTGGTCTTAGAGATACACTGAAGTCTAAGACCTTCCTCTCTTCTTTCCTCCCTCCCTCTCAGATCAGATTTGCATTGTGATTTCATGGCTCTTCCAGCCTCAGGATTCCTCTTTGTCTTACTTCTTGAGCATTTCCTTCATGAGCATTTCCCCTCTGTATACCTCTGACACATCTAATTTAATGTTGGCACCTGTTCCTCAGAGGGCCCATTCTAATGCAACTATGGTAACTCCCACTGAAAAATCTTCAGCTTTTGTTCACAAGGCAGTCCTGTGGGGAAAGCTAATACCTCTATGACTATAAACCTGAAGGAGAAATTGTTCCCATATTGAGGTATGGGGAAGTCTTTTTGGCTTACACATGGTTCAGCTTGAATACTGTGTAAAATAAGACAGCCTTATTCATGGCCTATTAAACACACAGCACATGCTTTTTAACCATTAGGTTAAAAAGTCCATTTCAAAAATAAGGATAAATAACTCCCTTCCTATGGTGTTCATGTTAACACTCCTTCAAAGATAATGTTCCCTTCCCAGACACGAGTGTCCTGCTGTCTCACTGTATAAATACTCAGTTTGTCTCTTTTGAAACTTTGAAGGAATATCCCCCTGTCATGTTGATACCTTATCAGAACAAGGAACATAACACTATGCGGAAACATGCATCAACTGAGCAGTTTCTCGAAGCTGAGAGGCTGTCTCCTGGGCTACAGTCCTCAGTTTGGCTCAAGAAAGTCTTTCCTATTATAGATTGTTTATTGGTTATTTCTTTCAACAAGCCCCTGTGAGATCTCTTTTCAAAGACTGCTCTCAGACCTTTGAGAATGAAAGCCATGTAACTGTCACAACCCTCAATACATAGCTTAGCAATGCTCTCTTTTCCTAACCCTGGAACAGAATACATGAGGGTCGTTCTAGTGTAGATAAATCTGAAGGACCTCGTGTCAGAAGTGTCGTCAAGCAATTGAGTTCAAGGTGTAGCCTGAAGGCAGAGCTGGCTTGAAGTTAACAGGCTTTCTCACAATTCATGATGCCTGGTTGGAAGGGAGACACACCTACAAGAATAGCCTGAGACTGCTGTATCCTAGCAGATTGAGGAAACTGGGCTGCAATGTCAGTTTTGCCCTGTAGCAGCTTATTTTTAAGTGTTTGATTATGACTATTGACTTACCACTTAAGTTTTCATTCTAAGTTGTCCCTCCCTCTCCCTCCCAACTGTTGTACTCAGAACAGATGGGAAAAGAGAATAAAGGATATATTCCCAACTGCTTGGCCCTTGTGAGGACAAAACTTCTAAATAGCTCTGGGTTTTTAAAGGAAGCAGACTAAAATACTCCTGGAGGTACCTCAGCATCTCAGCCACTGGGCTGAATTTTTAGTTGTGTTGACTACCAATCTGAGTTGTTTGGACTTTCTTCCTATGTGGAGGTCCCTTTCTCCATCTGTTCCCTGAGCTTGCCCTATCCTCATCTCTACTGAGCCCACTCTTAGAAAATGTCTCTTACTGATTTAATAGCTATTACCTAAAGGGACTTTCTCAGCCCCAAACTATAGCTTTGATATTAGAACTTTCATAGCACATAGAATGGTCCTTACCCATTTTGGTTCATAACTAACCTCAGAAAATAGTGTCCCCAACCTTCTAAAGCTCTCAGGACTGACACATTACCCAAGGATATTTCTACTCCCAAATCTGCTTCTCCCTAGTGGACATAGGTTTTTTTATTTAGTTTCATGGGGAGGGGGAAGATTTACTATCTGTATTTGGTGCCTTAGGCTCTTCATCCAAGGACCTCACACACCCTTTCATTGATGCTGGGGATTTTGCAGCACATGCTCATTGTCCTACAGTAGCCAATGCCTCCAGGGGAGGTGAACTCACAGAACAGAACAAATATGTCTGAAAAACAACTGTTTAAGAACAAAAGATCTCACTGAATTAGAGTCCATCAGAAGGAGAATTACTAGAATAGACGGCTCACTAGAAGCAGTGGTCATGTGTTTGGATTATGTGCATAGACACAATAGGCTTTAATTTGGCATAAAATTGGCTTAGTTTTGTAGAAGTATAGGGGACAGGAAATAGAGCAGTCCTCCATCTTCAATCCCATTGTGAGGTCCTACAGCTATGCAGCCTCTTGGACTCCTCATCCCTGCAGGGATATGAATGTTTGAGGATAAGACAGAATGAAAGGATGAGGCTAAAATGAGTTACGTTGCACCTTACACAGAGATCCCTGCATTGATATCCCATTGGAGTCTTGCCTTTTCAATTATATATGTCTAAGACCTATGCCACAGACCTCTGGGTACAGGTACAGTCTCACAGGCCAGGAGATCACAGTAAACAGGACAATCATCTCTTTGTACACAGCCTTCCACCTTTATCTTAACTCAGTAAGAACTTATTGAAAGGAAGCCCTGTTCAATTAGTGTAGCTGGAAAAAAATCACTATACACATGGAAGATCATTAGATCCCAACCTCACTCCATATACAAAAATGAACTCCAGTTGAATTCAGAATTTAAACATGAAAGTAACTTTAATTCTTGGTAGAGCAATATGGGTGAATATGTTAGGTCTTAGGGTAGGTGAGGATTTAGACAGATGTTTCTTCCAAGAAAGCTAGAAAATTTGACTAAATTTTCAAAAGTGCCTTAAATCAAGACATTCCAAATGGAAAGATTCACATTTAGATCTTTATAAATTTTTTGTTTTAACTATCAGAAGTCCTAACACTAAGAAAAATTGGATGAGAAAACAATTTCAAATAAAGTCTTTAAACACTCAAGAAGACGGGGGACCTACAAGATGGCAGAGAAGTAAGACATGGAGATCACCTTCTTCCCCACAAATACATCAAAAATACATCTACATGTGGAACAACTCCTACAGAACACTTACTGAACACTGGCAGAAGACTTCAGACTTCCCAAAAGGCAAGAAACGCCCCCACGTACCTGGGTAGGGCAAAAGAAAAAAGGAAAAACAGAGACAAAGGAATAGGGATGGGACCTGCACCGCTGGGAGGGAGCTGTGAAAGAGAAAAAGTTTCCACACACTAGGAAGTCCCTTCACTGGCGGAGACGGTGGGTGGACGGAGGGGGGCGAGCTTCGGAGCCACGGAGGAGAGCACAGCAACAGAGGTGCAGAAGGCAAAGTGGAGAGGTTCCCACACAGAGGATCAGTGCTGACCAGCATTCACCAGCCTAAGAGGCTTGACTGATCACCCGCCAAGGGGGATAGGGGCTGCGAGCTGAGGCTTGGGCTTCGGAGGTCAGATCCCAGGGAGAGGACTGGGGTTGGCTGCATGAACACAGCCTGAAAGGAGCTAGTGCACCACAGCTAGCCAGGAGGGAGCCCAGGAAAAACTCTGGACCTGCCTAAGAGGCAAGAGACCATTGTTTCAGGGTGCACAAGGAGAGGGGATTCCTTCCCTGTCTGCCCACAGAAGGCAGAGGACCACCTAAACAAGCTCCAGAGACAGGCGTGAGCCATGGCTATCAGCTCAGACACCAGAGACGGGCATGAAATGCTAACGTTGTTGCTGCAGCCACCAAGAATCCTGTGTGCAAGCACAGGTCACTATCCACACTCCCCACCTGGGAGCCTGTGCAGCACACCACTGCCAGGATCCCATGATCCAGGGACAACTTCCCCGGGAGAACACACAGCATGCCTCAGGATGTTGCAATGTCAGGCTGGCCTCTGCCACCGCAGGCTCACCCTGCATTCCAATTATAACTACCGTACCCCTCCCGCCCCCCCGCATGAGTGAGGCAGAGCCCCCTAACCAGCTGCTGCTTTAACCCCATCCTATCTAGGCAGGAAGAGAAGCTTGAGGACAACCTACACACAGAGGTGAGTCCAAAACCAAAGCTGAACCACAGAAGCTGTGCAAACAAAGAAGAGAAAGGGAAATTTCTCCAAGCAGCCTCAGAAGCAGCAGATTAAATCCCCACAATCAACTTGAGGTATGCTGCATCTGTGGAATACCTGAATAGACAAAAAATCAGCCCAAAATTTAGTGGTGGACTTTGGGAGCAACTGTAGACTTGGGGTTTGCTGTATGCAACTGACTTGTTCTGATTTTCATGTTTATCTTAGTATAGTTATTAGCGCTTATTATCATTGGTGGATTTGTTTATTGGTCTCCTTACTCTCTTCTGTTTTTTTATTACTTTTTTTATTTAATAATTTCTCATTTTTTATTTTAATTATTTTATTTTCTTCTATTTCATTTAAAAATTTTTTTCTTTCATCTTTCTCCCTTTTCTTCTGAGCTGTGTGGCTGACAGTGTTTTGGTGCTCCAGCCTGGTGTCAGACCTGAGCCTCTGAGGTGGGAGAGCCGAGTTCAGGACACTGGACCACCAGAGACATCCAGGCCCCAAGTAATATCAATCGGTGAGAGCTCTCCCAGACATCTCCGTCTCAACACTAAGACCCAGATCCACCCAACGGCCAGCAAGCTCCATTGCTGAATGTCCCATGCCAAACAACTAGCATGATGAGAACACAACCCCACCCATTAGCAGAGAAGCTGCCTAAAATCATAATAAGTTCACAGATAGCCCAAAAAACACCATCAGATGCAACCCTGCCCACCAGAAAGACAAGATCCAGCCCCACCCACCAGAACACAGGCACCAGTCCCCGCCACCAGGAAGCCTACAGAAGACTGAACCAACCTCATCCACTGGGGGCAGACATGAAAAACAATGGGAACAACGAACCTGCAGCCTGCAAAAAGGAGACTCCCAAAACAGTAGGATAAGCAAAATGAGAAGACAGAGAAATATGCAGCAGATGAAGGAGCAAGGTAAAAAACCACCAGACCAAACAAATAAAGAGGAAATAGGCAGTTACCTGAAAAAGAATTCAGAGTAATACAGTAAAGATGATCCAAATCCTATAAATAGAATTGAGAAAATACAAGAAACATTTAACAAGGACTTAGAAGAAAAAAAGAGCAAACAAACAATGATGAACAACACAAAAAAGTGAAATTTAAAATTCACTAGAAGGAATCAATAGCAGAATAACTGAAGCAGAAGAACAGATATGTGACCAGGAAGATAAAATACTGGAAATAACTACCACAGAGCAGAATAAAGAAAAAAGAATGAAAAGAATAGAGGACAGTCTCAGAGACCTCTGGGACATTAAACACACCAATATTCAAATTATAGGGTTCCCAAAAGAAGAAGAGAAAAAGAGAGGGTCTGAGAAAATATTTGAAGAGATTATAGTTGAAAACATCCCTAATATGGGAAAGGGAATAGTTAATCAAGTTGAGGAAGCACAGAGAGTCCCATACAGGATAAATCCAAGGAGAAACACACCAAGACACATATTCATCAAACTATCAAAAATTAATTACAAAGAAAAAATATTAAAAGCAGCAAGGGAAAAGCAACAAATAACATACAAGGGAATCCCCATAAGGTTAATAGCTGATCTGTCAGCAGAAACTCTGCAAGCCAGAAGGGAGTGGCAGGACGTATTTAAAGTGATAAAAGGGAAAAACCTACAACCAAGATTATGCTAATCAACAAGAATATCACTCACATTCGGCAGAGAAATTAAAATATTTACAGACAAGAAAAGTTAAGACAATTCAGCACCACCAAACCAGCTTTACAACAAATGCTAAAGGAAATTCTCTAGGCAAGAAACATAAGAAAAGGAAAACATCTACAATAACAAACCCAAAACAATTAAGAAAATGATAATAGGAGCAGACATATCAATAATAAATGTAAATGGATTAAATGCTCCAACCAAAAGACATAGACTGGCTGAATGAACACAATTACAAGACCCAAATATATGCTGTCTACAAGAGACCCACTTCAGACCTAGGGACGCATACAGACTGAAAGTGAGGGGATGGAAAAAGATAGTCCATGCAAATGGAAATCAAAAGAAAGCTAGAGTAGCAATTCTCATAACACACAAAATAGACTTTAAAACAAAGACTATTACAAGAGACAAAGTGGGACACTACATAATGATCAAGGGATCAATCCAAGGAGAAGATATAACAGTAGCAATTCTCATAACACACAAAATAGACTTTAAAACAAAGACTATTACAAGAGACAAAGTGGGACACTACATAATGATCAAGGGATCAATCCAAGGAGAAGATATAACAATTGTAAATATTTATGCACCCAACATAGAAGCACCTCAATACATAAGGCAAATACTAACAGCCATGAAAGGGGAAATCAACAGTAACACAATCATAGAAGGGGACTTTAACACCCCACTTTCACCAATGGACAGTTCATCCAAAAAGAAAAAAAATAAGGAAACACAAGCTTTAAATGACACAACAGACCAGACATATTTAATTGATATTTAAATGACATTCCGGGCTTCCCTGGTGGCGCAGTGGTTGAGAGTCCGCCTGCTGACGCAGCGGACGCAGGTTCGTGCCCCGGTCCAAGAAGATCCCACGTGCCGCGGAGCGGCTGGGACCGTGCGCCATGGCCGCTGGGCCTGAGCGTCCAGAGCCTGTGCTCTGCAACGGGAGAGGCCACGACAGTGAGAGGCCCGCGTACCGCAAAAAGAATAATAAATAAATAAATAATAAATGACATTCCAGCCAAAAACAACAGAACACACTTTCTTCTCAACTGCTCATGGAACATTCTCCAGGATAGATCATATCTTGGGTCACAAATCAAGCCTTGGTAAATTTAAGAAAATTGAAATCGTATCAAGTAGATTTTCTTAACACAACGCTATGAGACTAGATATCAATGACAGGAAAAAAACTGTAAAAAATACAAACACATGGAGGCTAAATAATATGTGACTAAATAACCAAGAGATCACTGAAGAAATCGAAGAGGAAATTTAAAAAATACCTAGAAACAAATGGCAATGAAAACACGATGACCCAAAACCTATGGGATACAGCAAAAGCAGTTCTAAGAGGGAAGTTTATAGCAATACAATCCTACCTCATGAAACAAGAAACATCTCAAATAAACAACTTAACCTTAAGCTAAAGCAGTAGAGAAATAAGAACAAAAAACCGCAAAGTTAGCAAAAGGAAAGAAATCATAAAGATCAGATCAGAAATAAATGAAAAAGAAATGAAGGAAACAATAGCAAAGATCAATAAAACTAGAATCTGGGTCTTTGAGAAGATAAACAAAATTGGTAAACCACTAGCCAGACTCATCAAGCATCAAGAAAAAAAGGGAGAAGACTCAAATCAATAGAATTAGAAATGCAAAAGGAGAAGTAACAACTGATACTGCAGAAATGCAAAGGATCATGAGAGATTTTCAGAAGCAACTATATGCCAATAAAATTTACAACCTGGAAGAAATGGACAAATTCTTAGAAAAGCACAACCTTCCAAGACTGAACCAGGAAGAAATAAAAATATAATCAGACCAATCACAAGCACTGAAATTGAAACTGTGTTTAAAAATCTTCCAAAAAATAAAAGCCCAGGACCAGAGAGCTTCACAGGGGACTTCTATCAAAATTTAGAGAAGAGCTAACACCTATCCTTCTCAAACTCTTCCAAAAGATAGCAGAGGGAGGAACACTCCCAAACTCATTCTACGAGGCCACCATCACCCTGATACCAAAACCAGGCAAAGATGTCACAAAAAAAGAAAACTACAGACCAATATCACTGATGAACATAGATGCAAAAATCCTCAACAAAATACTACCAAACAGAATCCAACAGCACGTTAAAAGGATCATACACCATGATCAAGTGGGGATAATCCCACGAATGCCAGGATTCTTCAATATATGCAAATCAATCAATGTGATACACTATATTAACAAAGTGAAGGAGAAAAACCATATGATCATCTCTATAGATTCAGAAAAGGCTGTAGACCAAATTGAGCACCCATTTATGATAAAAACCCTCCAGAAAGTAGGCATAGAGGGAACTTACCTCAACATAATAATGGCCATATATGACAAACACACAGCCCACATCGTTCTCAATGGTGAAAAACTGAAACCATTTCCACTAAGATCAGGAACAAGACAAGGATGTCCACTCTCACCACTATTATTCAACATAGTTTTGGAAGTTTTAGCCACAGCAATCAGAGAAGAAAAAGAAACAAAAGGAATCCAAATTGAAAAAGAAGAAATAAAGCTGTCACTGTTTGCAGATGACAAGAAACTATACATGGAGAATCCTAACGATGCCACCAGAAAACTACTAGAGTTAATCAATGAATTTGGTAAAGTAGCAGGATACAAAATTAATGCACAGAAATCTCTTGCATTCCTATACACTAATGATCAAAAACCTGAAAGAGAAATTAAGGAAACACTCCCATT
>NC_041229.1:60950759-60996161 GCF_002837175.3 Physeter macrocephalus | reverse complement strand
TGTATGGAAACACAAAAGACCCTGAATAGCCAAAGCAATCTTGAGGGAAAAAAATGGAGCTGGAGGAATCAGTCTCCCAGACTTCAGACTATACTACAAAGTTACAGTAATCAAGACAGTATGGTACTGGCACAAAAACAGAAATATAGATGTGGAACAGGACAGAAAGCCCAGAGATAAACCCACACACATATGGTCACCTTATCTTTGATAAAGGAGGCAAGAATATACAATGGAGAAAAGACAACCTCTTCAATAAGTGGTGCTGGGAAAACTGGACAGCTACATGTAAAAGTATGAAATTAGAACACTCCCTAACACCATACACAAAAATAAATTCAATATGGATTAAAGACATAAATGTAAGGCCAGACACTATAAAACTCTTAGAGAAAAACATAGGCAGAACACTCTAAGACATAAATCACAGCACAATCTTTTTTAACCCACCTCCTAGAGAAAGGGAAATAAAAACAAAAATAAACAAATAGGACCTAATGAAATTTAAAAGCTTTTGCACAGCAAAGGAAACCATAAACGAGACAAAAAGACAACCCTCAGAATGGGAGAAAATATTTGCAAATGAAGCAACTGACATAGGATTAATATCCAAAATATACAAGCAGGTCATGCAGCTCTACATCAGAAAAGCAAACAACCCAATCCAAGAATGGGCAGAAGACCTAAATAGACATTTCTCCAAAGAAGATATACTGATTGGCAACAAACACGTGAAAGGATGCTCAACATCACTAATCATTAGAGAAATGCAAATCAAAACCACGATGAGGTATCACCTCACGCCAGTCAGAATGGCCATCATCAAAATGTCTACATACAGTAAATGCTGGAAAGGGTGTGGAGAAAAGGGAACCCTCTTGCACTGTTGGTAGGAATGTAAATTGATACAGCCACTATGGAGAACAGTATGGAGCTTCCTTAAAAAACTAAAAATGGAACTACCATACAACCCAGCAATCCCACTCCTGGACATATACCCTGAGAAAACCATAATTCAAAACGAGTCATGTACCACAATGTTCACTGCAGCATTATTTACAATAGCCAGGACATGGAAGCAACATAAGTGTCCATCGACAGATGAATGGATAAAGAAGATGTAGCACATATATACAATGGAATATTACTCAGCCATAAAAAGAAACTGAGTTGTTTGTAGTGAGGTAGATGGACCTAGAGACTGTCAAACAGAGTGAAGTAAGTCAGAAAGAGAAAAACAAATACCGTATGCTACCACATATATATGGAATCCAAAAATAATAATAATAATGGTTCTTAAGGACCTAGGGGCAGGACAGGAGTAAAGACATAGACAATGGACTTGAGGACATGGGGAGGGGGAAGGGTAAGCTGAGACAAAGTGAGAGAGTGTCATGGACATATATACACTACCAAATGTAAAATAGATAGCTAGTGTGAAGCAGCCGCATAGCACGGGGAGATCAGCTCAGTGCTTTGTGTCCACCTAAAGGGGTGGGATAGGGAGGGTGGGAGGGAGTTGCAAGTGGGAGGAGATATGGGGATGTATGTATATGTTTAGCTGATTCACTTTGTTATACAGCAGAAACTAACACACCATTGTAAAGCAATTATACTCCAGTAAAGATGTTTAAAAAAAAACTTTGATAAAGGAGGCAAGAATATAAAATGGGAAAAAGACAGTCTCTTCAGTAAGTGGTGCTGGGAAAGTTGGACAGCTGCATGTAAATCAGTGAATTTAGAACACATCCTCACATAGTACACAAAAATAAACTCAAACTGGCTTAAAGATTTAAACATAGGTATGCCACCATAAACTCCTAGGAGAGAACATAGGCAAAATATTCTCTGACATAAATCATACCAATGTTTTCTTAGGTCAGTCCCCCAATGCTAGAGAAATAAAAGCAAAAATAAACAAATGAGACCTAATCAAACTTACAAGGTTTGCACAGCAAAGGAAACCATAAACAAAATGAAAAGATAACCTATGGAATGGGAGAAAATATTTTCAAACAATGCCTCTGACAAGGGCTTAATTTCCAAAATATACAAACAGCTCTTATAACTCAACAACAACAAAACAAACAACCCAAACAACAAAATGGGCAGAAGACCTAAATAGACATTTCTCCAAAGAAGACATACAGATGGTCAATAGGTACATGAAAAGATGCTCATCATCGCTAATTATTAGAGAAATACAAATCAAAACTACAATGAGGTACCACCTCACACCAGTCAGAATGGCCATCATAAAAAAGCCTACAAATAACAAATGCTGGAGAGGATTTGGAGAAAAGGGAACTCTCTTACACTGTTGGCAGGAATGTAAATTGGTGCAGCCACTATGGAAAACAGTATGGAGGTTCCTTAAAAAACTAAAAATAGTGTTGCCAATGACCAAACAATCCCACTCCTGGGCATATACCCAGAGAAAAGTATAATTCGAAAGGGCACATTTACCCCTATATTCATAGTAGCACTATTTACAATAGCCAAAATATGGAAACAATCTAAATGTCCATCAACAGATGAATGGATAAAGATGATGTGGTATATATACAATGGAATATTACTCAGCCATCAAAAAGAATGAAATAATGCCATTTGCAGCAACATGGATGGACCTAGAGCTTATCATACTAAGTGAAGTAAGTCAGAAAGAGAAACACAAATAACATATGATATCACTTATATGTGGAATCTAAAATACAATACAAATCAACACATCTATGAAACAAAAAAAGATTCACAGATATAGAGAACAGACTTGTGGTTGCCAAGGGAGGTGGGGGGGAGGGGAGGGAAGGAATGGGAGTTTGGGATTATCAGAGGCAAACCGTTACATACAGGATGGATAAACAAGGTCATACTGTATAGCACAGGGAACTATAGTCAATATTCTCTGAAAAACCATAATGGAAAAGAATATGAAAAAGAATATATATATACACACACACACATATATGTATATATGTATGTGTATACATACATATATATGTGTGTGTATAACTGAGTCACTTTACTGTAAAGAAGAAATTAATGCAACATTGTAAATCAACTATACTTCAATAAAACTTTTTTATGAAAATAAATAAAAACAAAGATTTTAGACCAAAAAAATAGAAAAAATTAATCAAACCAAGAGCTGGTTTCTTGAAAGGATAAAGATCAACAAACCTCTGGTCAGGCTCACCAAGAAGAAAAGACAGAGGACCCAAATGAACAAAATAAGAAATGAAAGAGGAGAAATAACAACCACTACCACAGAACTACAAAAAATTATAAGAGAACACCATGAACAATTATATGCCAACAAACTGGACAACCTAGAAGAAATGGACAAGTTTCTAGAAACATGTAGCCCACCAAAACTGAATCAAGAAGAAATAGATAATTTGAACAGACCAATCTCTAGAGGTAAAATTGTATCTGTAATTTTAGAAGGAAAAAAAAAAATCCCTGTAAACAAAAGCCTAAGACTGGATGGTTTCCCTGGGGAATTCTACCAAATACACAAAGAAGAACTTAAACCGATCCTGCTCAAACTCTTCCAAAAGATTGAAGAGGAGAGAACACTCCCAAAGTCATTCTATGAAGCCACCATGACCAAAACCAAACAAAGACACTACCAAAAATAAAAGGCCAATATCTTTGATGAATATAGATGCAAAAATTCTCAATAAAATATTAGCAAACTGAGTCCAACAACACATAAAGAGGATCATACACCACAACCAAGTTGGTTTCATCCCAGGGTGACAAGGATGGTTCAACATATGCAAATCAATCAATGTGATACATAACACACCAACAAAAGAAAAGACAAAAACCACATGATCATCTCAATTAGATACAGAAAAAGCATTTCATAAAATTTAACATCCATTCATGATAAAAACTCTCACCAAAGTGGGTATAGAAGGAATATACTGTAGCATAATAAAAGCTACTTATAACAAATCCACCACCAACATAATACTCAATGGTGAAATACTGAAAGCCTTCCTTCTAAAATCTGGAACAAGACAAGGATGCCCACTCTCACCACTGTTATTCAACATAGTATGGAAGACCTAGCCACATCAATCAAACAAGGAAAAGGAGTAAAAGGGATCCAAACTGGAAGGGAAGAGGTGAAATTGTCATTATATGCAGATGACATGATACTATATATAGAAAACCCTAAAGACTCCACACAAAAACTACTAGAACTGACAAACGAATCCAGCAAAGCAGCAGGATGCAAGATTAACAAACAGAAATCTGTCACATTTCTTTACACTAACAATGAAATAACAGAAAGGGAAAGTAAAAAAAAAATCCCTTTTACAATCACATCAAAAAAATATATATGTAGGAATAAACCTGACCAAGGAGGTTAAAGATTTGTATGCTAGGAAGTAAAAAACATTGATAAAAGAAATTGAAGGTGATTTTAAAAATGGAAAGATATCCCATGCTCTTGGATTGGAAGAATTAATATTGTTAAAATGACCATACTACCCAAAACAATCTATAGATTTAATGTGATCCCCATCAAATTACCCATGACATTTTTCACCAAACTAGAGAAAATAATCCTAAAATTTATGTGACACCATAAAAGACCCAGACTTACCAAAGCAATCCTGAGGGAAAAGAACAAAGCTGGAGGCATAACCCTCTCAGACTTCAGACAATACCACAAAGCAACAGTAATCAAAACAGTGTGGTACTGGCACAAAAATAGACATATGGATCAGTGGAACAGAACAGAAAGCCAACACACCTACAGTCAATTAATCTTCAACAAAGGAGCAAGAATATACAGTGGAGAAAAGATAGTCTCTTCTGCAAGTGGTGTTGGGAAAGCTGGACAGCTGCATGCAAATCAATGAAGTTCAGAACACTAAATCACACCATACACAAAAATAAACTCAAAATGGCTTAAAGACTTAAATATAAGACATGACACCATAAAACTCCTAGAAGAGAATATAGGCAAAACTTTCTCTGAAATAAATTGTAGCAATGTTTTCTTCAGTCAGTCTCCCAAGGCAATAGAAATAAAAGTAAAAACAAACAAATGAAACCTAATCAAACTTATGACCTTTTGCACAGCAAAGGAAACCATAAAGAAAACAGAAAGACAGTCTATGGAATGGGAGAAGGTATATGCAAACAATGTGACGAAAAATGGCTTAATTTCCGAAATAAACAAATAGCTCATACAGCTCAATATAAAAAAAAACCCAAACAACCCAATCAAAAAAATGGGCAGAAGACATAAACAGACATCTCTCCAAAGAATATGGATGGCCAATAATAGGCACAAGAAAAAATGCTCAACATAGCTAATTATTAGAGAAATGAAATTGAAACTACAATGAGGTGTCACCTCACACCAGTCAGAATGGCCATCACCAAAAAGTCTACAAATGTTAAATGCTGGAGAGGATGTAGAGAAAAAGGAACCCTCCTACACTGTTGGTGGGAATATAAATTGGTATAGCCACTATAGGGAACAGTACAAACATTCCTTAAAAATCTAAAAAGTTGCCATATGATCCAGCAATCCCACTCCTGGGCATATACCCAGACAAATGTATAATTCAAAAAGGTATATGTACCCCTATGCTCATAGTAGCACTATTTACAATAGCCAAGATATGGAATCAACCTAAATGTCCATTGACAGATGAATGAATAAAGATGTAATATACAGATACACACACACACACACACACACACACACACACACACAATGGAATACTATTCAGCCATTAAAAGGAATGAAATAATGTCATTTGCAGCAACATGAATGGACCTAGAAATTATCATACTAAGTAATTCAGACAAAGATAAATATATGATATTACTTATATGTGTAATCTAAAAATATGATACAAATGAACTTATTTACAAAACAGAAAGAGACTCACAGACATAGCAAACAAGCTTATGGTTACCAAAGGGGAATGGGGGGAGGGATAAATTAGGAGTTTGGGATTAGCAGATACAAATTACTATATATAAAATAGATTTTTTTAAAGTCCTACTATATAGAACATGGAACTATATTCAATATCTTGTGATAAACTTTAATGGAAAAGAATATGAAATAGAATATATATGTGTGTGTGTATAAATGAATCATTTTGCTGTACACCAGAAACAAACATAACATTGTAAATCAACTATATTTCAATTTAATAAATAAATAAAGGCAAATGGCTAAAGTGTACATTGTTGCAAACCTATCCAGCCTCCTGTGATATGTGTTCAGTCAGAATGATAGGATTCACATCTCAAAAATATCAAGTAGATGACACCAATAAAATTAAGGGCTCTGTGAAACTATCAACCCAATCTATGCCATAAACATATCCATCACCTCCAAAAGTTTCCTTTTGCCTTTTTTATTTATTATTATTTCTATATTTGATAGGAACACAAGATCTACCCTCTTAGAATAAGATACAATACAGTATTGTTAACGACAGGGACTATGCTGTACAGTAGACCTCTTATCGCCAAACCCATCAAGCTGTATACACTAAACATGCACAGCTTTTAATATGCCAATCATACCTCAATAAACTGGCTTTTTTAAAAAAATGAATCAATAAAAAGAACTCCCCTCAGGAAGGAAGAAAAAAATTAATAAAGACCTGAAAGATAGGAGCTGTTAATGCTGAAGGAATTCCTTTCATTTTCTCATGCATGGGAATGGCTCACCCATTATGCAGTTACTAAGTAGTGACATCAGAATGTGAAAATTAATATTTAACTCTTTACTAATCATACCTGATAGGGTTGGCAGTTTTAGAGATAGACATTTTATAAATACTAGGTGAAATTCTTTCTTAAAAAAACGATGGAATCTAGCAACAAATGTGGACTTTTTCCTCATGTGGGCTCTAATGCAGGCTCAGAAAGTGGACCTAACCATAATTTCAAATATCAATACTTAATCACAAGAAAATCTAAATGGAGAGTGAGCAGCTTTCCTGGGCTTGGCAACACCAAACTTTCTCTCTAGCTCAAAGCAGAGACACACATGAAGAGAACCAAGAGAAAACGGCCACTCCCTAAGGTATAAATAGGTGCTAAATGAACTCAGCAGGTACAGTATTATCCTACGCGTTTCCCGCCAACCACTCCCCTTTTCTATTTCTTGGTATATGAGCTGGTTAATATTAAATGTGGGAGAAGAGGGCTAGTATTAAGGTGAATATAGCTTACTTACACATAATATTCTTATTATACAAAATAGAATAGAAATATAGTTCTTCCTTAGGTTTGAAATGAAATGGGTCGGGGGTAGACTCCAGTGGGGAAAAGGATAGAAGTACCTGCATGAATAGATATGCACACACATCCTCTCAGTGAGTCCCCTAGGCAAGGAGATGTTACAGTATATATGAGTATGAAATAGTTCAACTCTGATCAGAGCAACAAGAGGATTACCAAGATGATACTTCTATATGCTTTCCAATGATCTCAGTCCCCCAAAACTGTAATTATAGAAGCTGGTGCTGCCCCACAAAAGGCTCAGTGGTAAGATCTGAAACATTCAGAAACCTCAAAAGTTAACTCCACCACTAATCCTCCCCCAAGATCCAGGTTGACCCCCAGGGGTTGTGTGCCACTGTGCCCTTCTGCTGCACGACGAGACCTCAACCCTTTTCTGCTGGAAGCGCTTGAGGAGGCCCTGACAGATCTGTTTAGACTTGATGCAGTAGACAGTGGTGTTCATGAAGGGCAGAACCAAGAAGTGCAGGTTGGCCATAACCACTGCCAGAGCAGGGTAGCTGTGCTTCTCTACTCGGTACAACACAGACAGCCCCAATTTGGGCAAGTAAAAGGTGAGAACAATGCAGAGGTGTGAGACACACATGTTGAGTGCCTTTAGTCGTTTCCCAGGTGATGCAATGCTCAGCACGGTCCGTAGGATCAGGGCATAGGAGAGTATGATGAAGGAAGAGTCAAAGCCCAAAGAGAGGAGGATGGAGACCAGGCCAACCAGGCTGTTGACCTGAGTTTCTGAGCAGGCCAAACCTACAAGGTCATGTGCAGGCAGTAACAGTGAGAGAGTACACTGATCTGGGGAAAGAGCAGATACCGCAGGAGGATGGGTCCTGGGAGACTGAGCAGGATGGCCCTCACCAGGATGGCAGGCCCCACTTTGGCCATGGCTGAGTGGGTAAGAACTGAGGCATAGTGCAGAGGGTCCCGGATGGCAACAAAGCGATCAAAGGCCATGGCCAGCAGCACACCAAATTCCACATAGGTGAAGGTGTGGATGAAGAACATCTGTGCCGCACAAAGATTGAAGGGCAACTCACAAACACCCAGCCAGAAGAGCTGCACCATGTTGGGGAAGGTGGAGGCACAGAGGCCCGGATCAGAGGCTGCCAGCATGGACAGGAAGATGTACATGGGTTCATGTAAAGCTGGATCTATGCGGATCAGGAAGAGGATGATACTCTTACCCAGGATGGAAACCACACAGATGAGGTTGATGGGGACGGAAACCCAATGATGAGAAGCTCCCAGACCTGGGAAGCCAGTGAGGAGGAAGGTAGAATGACCAGAAGTGCTGGTGTTGCAGGAAAACATAGTGATTCCAGGAGGGAGTTGTCCACCCTATATGTAAGAAGCATTCATTCATTTGATCATCACTTATAAAGTCCCTACCAAGTACTAAGGGCTGGAAAGGAAGAGCTGCCCCATCACCCTTTCTCAGGCCATGAGAGAAGACTCATTCCTCTGAGGAGCTCCATTCCCTCCATTTTCTGTATAATTTAATCTTCTCCTTGAATAAAGTGATACTGAATAAATTTTATGAGCTAATCTCTGCTTATTGCTTTAACCACTCAGTATCTATTCTCTCTTTGGCCTAAACAACCTGCTTTCTCACTTAAGCTATACCCAAAAGCCTATCTCCAGACTGTATTCTCAAAATAAATAATGAAGAAGGGAGAATAATTTTCTGTTTAAATTTAGTATGATATTAGGGACAAGCAGTTTAGACTCCATTTCTATTTATTCTTAGAGACAGGTTTGCCATAGTGTGAACTACCTGTTAACAAAAGAGACACATTCAAACAAATGATGTATTTTCAAAACCACCCTCTGAGGAGGCTGGTTGTTTTTTCCTCTGGTGCTGTTAAAGAACCAACATTTTCTGTGTTTCTTTTCTGGAAAAGCCTTTGGAGCACAAAGGTTCTTTCCAATGTGCTCAACAGTGACAAATTTCTCTCCCGTGAAGGTGGGTTGGCCTAGAGGAAGTATTCCACAGTTCTTTGAAGCTAAATCTGGTAAACAAGATGGGAACTGAGATGAATTCACTTTTGTTAAACTCCTTCTTACCCAGTCCCACCTCCACCTCACTGGCTGCTTAAACTTGTACATTTTCTTCTGACCTTGCCTTTGAGACAGTCCTATGACCACGGGCTTAATTAGAAGGCACTTTTCTCTTAAATATCTTTTTTTTTTCATCCCTCTTATCATAAAAGCTGTTATGACAGCACCAAGTGCTTTGAAGTTCCCCAGAGTTGGGGGCTGGAGGGTGAAGCTGACAGGTCTGGAGGGGCATCACCTACAGAGCCAGGCAGAGAATCATGAGTTTCCAGAACCCCAGGGTTAATAACATTTAGCAAGGAGCCCAGAGTGTAGTGTGTACATTACTTCACATAACACTTTTGGGCTGCAAACCCTCCCCAACTTCTTTCCTCTGCAATGGGAAAGTTTGTCTCCATTTGTCTATTAAGTATCTTCACATTGGTGTGCATTGGTGTACATTGTAAATTGAACGTCCAGCAGAACCACAAATTATAATTCCCCTTTCCCCCGAGTTCACCCTCTAAGACCTGTTGGGCCTTCCTCCCTTTCCTGTTATCCATGAAAACTCCAGGAAAAAACAAACAAACAAACAAACTAGAATCTCTTTTCACTCTGTAATACGTTCCCCAAGTCAACTTTGAACTATCCCCTCCTTTCAGATCCCAATGAAAATAATCTAGCCAAAATCACCATCATTTCCCCTGATATTATAACAGCCTCCTAACTATCCCACTTTCTTCAGTATTTCTGTATTCTGATTCATCTTCTAAATTTCCATTCGAATCATGATCAGAATACTGAAGAAAAGGCAAGCATGGACATTGAAATGAGTATGCGCCTGGGAAGGAAACACAGTGATCATATTTGTTTCAGGAATATATCTCCTACCATAACTTTGTTTAATGATCCTCACTGGTCCCTGATGCTGCAGGATCAGGTCTAAGTAAGATCTTTATACTGGGTCCAGAAGAGGAAGGACCTTGTTCATCCGACATCTATAGCCTATACAGTCACCTCTCCCCTAAGCCTTATAAATGTTACTCATAAGCTATCATTCTACTCAAACTTACCATATTTGATAATTCTTAAAATGTCTTTTTTGTTGAAATATAAAATACGCATAGAAAAGCCTACATCTCCTAAATGTAAAACTTGATGGATTTCCTCACAGTGAGCACACCCATGTAACAAGCACCCAGATCAAGAAACAGAATATTGTCAGCCTCCCAGAATTCCCCTGTTACCCCTTCCAGTCACTCCATCCTCTCAATGATAACCACTATCCTGATTTTGCCTGTATATATCATGCATTATCAATCTATATATACTCTTTTCTGTCTGCCTCCCTCCACTCAACTTTATGTCTATTTATTGAAGGAATGAATAGATGGTTTGATTTATGTTTTACAATCACCATCTTACTAAACTGACTTTCCATTATGTGTCAAGAACTGTGCCAGGAAACAGCATATAGCAATGAAAGCTCACGTAAAGCAGGAGTCCCCTAAAGAAATGCACTTATTTGTTCCAATATGAGCATGTGCGATTCCACCAACTGGTTTCTGATAATGATTATTCACAATGATAGTAAGAGTAATTGCTATCATCTATCGACTATGTTCAGACACTGAGTAAGAATGTTCCCTACCATCTTCAGAGTAAGAAGCCAAGTCTCAGGCTGAATAACTTGCTGTAAGCCAAAGTGAATGATCCTGATCTCAGCTCAGCTCTGATTCTCAAGGCCATGTGCTATCAGAAAGCTCTGAAACATTTCCCAAACTGTCAGGCAAGACATACATTATCTGATAGGCCAGAGCCCAAACGGAAAGGCTTTTTCTCCAGATGCAACTTAACCCATACAAAAATAGCAGCTTGAGGCCCACCTGAGAGCAATGTTTTCATGGACTGTCATTCCATATGGCATCATATAGTTTTTCACAAAGCTTCTGTCCACAGCAGCGTAAAATGACAACCAAGTGCCCACAATCCCACATGAAAAATAGAACGGGCTTCTCAAGCATTTGGACCTTCTCAAGCAACTCGGACATCCTCTTTCTCTGTGGTCCCTAGAGATCCCTGCATCACTGTGCTGGAGTTAAATACACCTTGCCTTACCCTATTTTTTCCCCTTTTTGCCAGGTCTCTTGCTTTCTGACACTTCTTCAAGGTCCTAAGTTTATTTATTTTTTTTACTAAATAATAGTAAGAGTCAGGAAACAACACATTTGTCTTTTATAAATGCTCTCTACACATATGCTTCCTTAATCCTCTGACCCTATGGGATATTTTCCCATTTTCTGATGAAGAAATTGGGTCTCAGAGAGGCTAAGTAACTTTCCCAAGGTCATGATGTTAAGTGATAGATCCAGGATTTAAATCCAAGCTGGCCTAAAGACAAAGGCTATTCGCTTAACTGCTTCATATAAAAAAATGCAATTCTGGCACTTTGTGGTTATTAGATCCTTTGTCCTCAGGATAATTTAAAGGCCAGTTTTTCTGTCCCCTCCCTCCAATCCCATCTCCCTTTAAAGCAGATGCAGAGGTTTGAGACCAGAGTGAAGTCATACGCTGAAGGAAGTGGCCTTCAAACCAGTCCAGCCAGGCCTCTCTGCTTCCATCACTCCCAGTTCTTCCAACCTTTTCACACAGGTTGTGACTCATCATCTGAATGCAATGGCCAATTTACCTTGCACAGCCCACCTGCACCCAAGAATTCAGCAGTGTGTGATACAAGGGAGGCTGCATCCTCCTCCCCCTGTTCTAATGCTGCAGGGTGACAAGGAGTTCACCAAAAGTTGTGCCCTTATCATGCAAAAAAAAAAAAAAAAACACAATAACATTGACTTCACAGAGTGGTTGTGAACATGGGAAAGACTATAAACTGTTTAGCACACGGTAGGCATTTATTAAAATGTAACAATAAGCAGAGACACCTAGGATTTTCATGCCCCTTATCTCATGACGTCCACCTCCTTCCAAAGCCTGTGGTTGGCATCATCCCCTTTCCCTAGATGAGAAAATAGAGCCTCAGAGAGGAGGAAACCTGTCAGTGACCCCATTAAGAGGAAGCAGAAGAGACAGACTTCAAGAACATCCCATTTGACTCTAAAGCTCATGCATGTGTCCATCCCTCAGCACTCTCCTCTCTAAAATCTTTGAAAATAATATTTGTCTCTTGAAATCAATATAGAGATTGAGAATACATGCAAAGCACTTAGCATAGTGCCTGGCACATAATAAGCCCTTAAAAATAATAATGCTTGATATTTATCAAGTATGTACTGCCTTATGAGGTAGGAACCATTTCCATTCCCATTCTGCATATAGGAAAACTGAGGTACCAAGTGGTTGAATAACTTGCCCAAGATCATGAAGTAAGAAAGTGGATGAGCCAGGGTTTAAATCTAAGCAGTCGGATTCCAGATCCCACATTCTTTTTTTCCTCTAATTTCTATTTATTTTAATTTTTATTTTATATTGGAATGTAGTTGATTTACAATGCTGTGTTAGTTTCAGGTGTACAGCAAAGTGATTCAGTTATACATACACATATACTATCACTTTTCAAATTCTTGTCCCATTTAGGTTATTACAGAGTATTGAGTCAAGTTCCCTGTGCTGTACTTAAGAGCCTACATTCCTAAGCACCGTGTTATGCTGCCTCTGTCTGCTAGCTATGATGGTTATTAATATTATGAAAGCTGCAAATTCTCATCCCCGAAGAAGATGAAATAGGATTACAGATTTATAAGATCTCATTTACCACTCCTACCTCCTCCCAGACTGCTTATATGCATCAATTCTTGAAGTTCTAAGACTATAAAGGGCCCACGTGCTTATTGACAATTTCTGTATTGCACACTGCATGAGTTTAGTTACAGGCTTATGGCTTAGGAAGAAGAACGTTCTCCTCAAAGAAGTAATCTCCTGAGAGAGCAAAAGAAAAACGTGATAAAACTACCTGCGGGAGGAAACAATGAAAGAAAGAAAGAGATGGAGAGAGAGAATCAATGCATAGCAGACCCTTTCACGGATGAGCGAAAAAAAAATTAAACTACACTCTCTGCCCCTCCACCATTTTACTCATCCAGGTTCCAGAAGACCAGGAATAGTGCAAAGATTATATTTATCTAATCGAGGAAGTCTGTCCCCAGATGGTTCAAGGCCAAATTATGAGCCACCAAAAAGAAATGACCCAGCTTAGAGAAAGTTGGAGACCCTCTTCCCACAAGAAGATTCCTATGGCAACTAATGCCCAAGGGGATATAAGGCTTTAAGCCTCTGGATTTGCCAGCTGAGTCCTGGGACTGAAGGAGCCCCAGGCCTAGGGCCAAAAGGGAGGTTACAGAAAAATAGGCCCTGACACTGCAGTCCTAGCCTAGCAAAAACTATCAGGAGATGGGGATCCAAGTTTTCCCCAAGCCCTTGATACTGTTGTGCTTTAGTCAAGATTAGCTCTAATACTTCTCTGCTTGGAAATAAGCTTAGCACAAACCTGTCTAGGTCGGGCACCTGTAACTGGGAAGCCACTACCTGTCTGCAGGGGCTCCAGCTCCTCAGAAACAACTCAGACCCCCTCCATCTCCTGCTGCTTTCTAGAAGTGTTAAGCTTTATTATGTTCTAGGGCTGAAGAAGGAATGTGTGGAGAGATGTCCACCCCACAATATATATCAACTAAGAGATGCTCAGAGGCCACTACTTTAATTCAAGACTTAAATCCTGAAAGCTATCAATGAAATTGCAGTGAAATCTGAGCAAAGGAATAAAACTGGAATTCTTCTAAAAGTCTTAGTTTGTTTATAGATTTGGGATCCATATGGAAAAAAAAATCATGATTATTAAATAAATCTGATCCCATCAGTCTTTTTAAAATTCTTTTCTTGATCTCTTTAAATGTTTTTAAACAGGAGATCCCCTTCAAATCTGACTATATAAGTGTTGCCTCATTTCAAAAGCTGTCGACCAAAATCCTTGATTAGATTTAACTGGTGAAGCCTGGTTATTTAGGAAGAGATGCCAGGGTCTAGAATGGATCAAAAATGTCTCTAGTACTGAATAATATTTAAGTTAAAATGATAGCTAGGTAGATAGGTAGGTAGGTAGGTAGATAGGTAGAATCAATCTGGTTTAGAGGCCTGTTTGTGGAAATCACCAGTACCTATGAAGACGTTGTAACACAGCCTTCTATGATTCTCCCTCCAGGATTAACAAAGATAAATCTGCTAAGGATGTCTGATATGTCTGTAAATGTGATATTTCTTTAACTTCCTTGAATGTCTTAAATAGCATAAATAATGGATGTTCTATTAAAATCGTGAGTCTTGTCACATTAGCATTTCAGAGGCTGGGATAGGTTGGCATCTTACATATACCTTATCCAGGGTAGGCAGTACAGAGTAGAAGTATGTGCTCCAGACCCAGACCGCCTGAGTTTAAATCCTGGCTTTACTACTGATTAACTGTATGACCACGGGCAAATTTCTTAACACTTCTCTGTCCTAACGTTCTCACCTGTGAAAGGGAAATTTCTCGCACTGAGTTGTGCTGAGGTTAAATAAGGTCACCACGAATTCCTAATCCCTTAATGAACGTTAACTCTGATCAGCTGTTACATAGCTACTAGGCTTCTCACCTTGAGTTAGCTAAGGATGAGCTAGAAAGTGAGCCCTCTATGCCTGTTCGAACTTGTCAGAATATGCTGCCTAAGGGGAGGTTTGCTCACGCAGCTGGACCCCAAATTAAGGCAGAGTCTATCCTTTATGACTATCTTTGCCCCATAATCAGAAGACCCACAGTAGGCTGCAGGAAACCTGTCAGCTTCAGCCTGTGCAAGGAGCAGCCCCTGCAGGTGAATCTGGGGAATCTGGAGCTTGTTGTGTCAGTTTGGCTAGTTGGTTGAGGACTGAGAAGGATCAGTGTTTCCTTTTATCATGAGGTGACCATGTTTCTCAGCAAGGAACTGTCAAGCTCAGAAAGGACGTTGATGTGATAAGAACTCATTACTGGGCTTCCCTGGTGGCGCAGTGGTTGAGAGTCCGCCTGCCGATGCAGGGGACACGGGTTCGTGACCCGGTCCGGGAAGATCCCACATGCCGCGGAGCGGCTAGGCCCGCGAGCCATGGCCGCTGAGTCTGCGCATCCGGAGCCTGTGCTCCGCAACGAGAGAGGCCGCAACAGTGAGCGCACCGCAAAAAAAAAAAAACAAAAAAAAACAAAGAACTCATTACTGATGCCCACCCAAGCCCATTATGTTATAAGAAAGCGGAGGATCGCAGAGGCCTTAAGGTAACTCTCACCTCTCAGGTTATGGGAAGACCTGGAGGGTAGTTGCCTGCCCTGAGCAGAGACCATTTAGTGCTGCCCAGAGGCAGAAATGCTGGTGGAGGGCAGTGGTGCGAGGCCTCCAGGCTCAGTGCCCTCCCCCCAGGCCCCGGCTCTGACACCCCCGGGCCCGGCACTCACCATGGCTCCAGAGCTTGCGTCTCCTCTCATCTGAACCCGTGTTTGTGAAAAGCATTTTCTGCTGTGTCAATAAAGACCAGTACTTTATAATCCTCCTGATGGAGGTAGGGAAATAACCGGTCTGCTGAGATCTGCATGCAAATCCAAGAGATTTTCATCGTTGAACTTCCTGAAGTCCCTGAGTGCTGGGCCAGGCAGCCATGGGACTTGGAAGGAAGTATCAAGCAGTACATCCTGACGATTTCTCCCAGGGGCCGCCAGAAGGAGGTTGAAGTGCGCCTGCTCCTCCCCAAAGAGCCAGCCCCGAATAGCCCGGCGATAAATGAAGGCAGGTGGGGACTAAGAGGTCGGTTCGGAAACAGGCTGGGACCCGGGGCCCTTTGCTGCAGTGCTGCAGTGCTTGCACCTGGACACACCTCTCCTCAAGCAACAAAATACAAACTGTACGGGACTAAAAATAACTGCGTGCATGCCCAGATGGGGCAAATTCTGGACCCCAAAGTTACAAAGAGACCAAAAATACCCAACTGCCACTTTTGAAGAGCCTGGAGCAAAAACGGGGTCAGGAGCAAAAGCAGGGTACTGCGCATGCCCCCTGCACACACCACCTAAGCAGTGGGCAAAACACCTAAGCCACCCCTCTGGCGTGACCCCTGGACCCACCCCTACCCTCACCCCATATAAGGAACAAACGTGCCCCCCCCTCCAGGGAGCAAGCAAGGGAACCTGTTGTTTGTTCTCACTCCCCCCTGCTGCAGCAGCGGCCCCAATAAAGCCTCCTTGAATTTTTTGTCTGGCCTCTAGTCAATTTCTATTGACTGGGGAAGGCCAAGAACCCTGGTCGGTAACAGTTAGAGACAGGGATGTAGTCTGTCCTCCTGGGGCAACAGAGGCTGCAAGGAATTTCCATTTCTAGAGAGAATGAGAAATCAGGCATGTAACCAAAGAGACATGTGTAAGTGCTTTAAACGTGGAGAGTGTGTTGGAAAGGAGAAAAGTTTTCTATCTAACTTTATGCCTGTACCTAGGGAATGAAGGTGGTTGAAAACAGTTATAATGATGAAGCAACATCTGTCACCTGTTAATACCCTCAGGGATCATACATCAAGCATGATGTAGAAAAGCTGTGATCTATTTCTGGATCTGTCACTCATCAACTGTGTGATAATGAGCAAATGACTTTAACTCCTCGAACCTTTCATGGTTCACTTGTAAACCAGGAATAATGATTATTTCATGGGATCGTGGTTAGAATTATATTACAATAGAAAGGCACTCAGAAAGGAACTTGACACATCATATAAGCTCCATACATACTCCCTTTTCCTTTCCAATAGGAAATTGAGAACAGGCTTCAGTAAGCTGCCTGGACTCTTCTGCATTGTCCATCCATACGCCACACTTCCTCTACCACTCAGAGTCAGAGTTTTGGCTCTTTTAAAATAAACTTTTTATCTTGGGATAAATTTAGATTTATGGAAAAGTTAAAAAGATAGTGTAGAGAATTTCTGTATAGCCTTCACCCAGTTTTCTTAATGTTAACATAATACATAAACATAGTACATTTGTCAAAACTAAGGGACTAATGTTGGTACATTACTATCAACTGAAGTTCAGATTTTATTTGGATTTCACCAGTTTTCTCACTAGTGTCTGTTTTCTGTCTGTTCCAGGATTCAATGTAGGTACTATATCCCAATTAGTCATCATGTCTCCTTAGTCTCTTCTGGTCTGTGGTGGTTTCTCAATTTTTCCTTGGTTTTCATGACCTTGAGAGTCTTGAGAAAGTTGGTCAGTTATTTTGTAGAAAAGCCATCCTCTCTTCCTTTCTCTCTAGCATGAAAAGAAGACAATGTAGAGTTGTCAGGCTACACTGCAGGATGTCCTGACGCCTCTTTTTTTTAATTTATTTTTATTTCTTATACAATTTTTAAAGGTTACTTTCCATTTACAGTTATTACAAAATATTGTCTATAGTCCCTGTGTTGTACAATACATTCTTGAGGCTATCTTACACCCAGTAGTTTGTAAGCTCCACACCCCCACCCCTATATTTCCCCTCCACGCCCACTGGTAACCACTATTTGTTCTCTATATCTGTGAGTCCTAACTCCTCTTTATTCCACTCCAGGTTCCAGTGTTTCCTGCAGATTAGGGAACAGGATATTTCCAGGTTCTGTCTGCTTGAGGCTATTAGCAGTTCCTGGGGTTTTCCAGGTGGTTCTTTCAACCAGGATACCGATATCTCTGTCCTCCATGGGCCACACCCCAATATAAGCCTTCCTATACCTATTACACACCATTTTTTCATTCATTGAAATTTTAGAAATGTTGGAGTTTCTTATATTTCAGTTTCTAGGGATAAAGAGATTATTTTTTACTGAATTCTTAACTGTTTGTTGAAATACTGACATCTCTCTGATGAAATATTTTCTTTAGCTTTTCCAGCACCTAATTCTAGGATGCTTTCTTTGCCTTACAAGTAATAAATACGGCTAATGCAAGGGTCAGCTCTCAAATCAGGGATGGGATAATGAATGATAAATGGAAGTAGGCAGGTGAAACTTAAGTGTAATTCTATCTTCTTATGAGAGCCTGCTCCCCATTCTACTAATTCTAAAATCTAAATTATCCAATATTATTTGAAATGGTTCACAAATTTGGGGTCCCTTTATTCACTGTGCTTTACGCAGAGATTAGATAGGCATCAATCCTATCCTCTAGTAGCTTATGCCTCAAAAAAAAGAGTAAATGTGTGTAAAAACTAAACTGGTTTATTACTCTCTCCTTTAGTAGACAAGGAGGAATAGGGAAGGTTTTATGTAAAAGAGGATGATGTTTGAGTTGAGACTTTAAGGATACGTTGGCCTTAAATACATAAAAACAAAAGGCTTGCCTGTATTATAGTTGAGATCATTGTATATGGCATCAAGCAGAACTTAAACTCCTGACTTTTAAACTAGGTACCCTGTGCCAGGTACCTAGACTCTAAATGCATCAGCACCCACTCTATAAAACTGAGATGATAAGACTATCTAGAGAGTTATAAATAAGATGATCTGTATAAAACACCGAGCCAGTCATTTGCATGTTTGCTCTCAAATATATCCCTTCTCCCTCTTTATTGCAAGAGGTTAATTCCTGAATGCTGGGTTTCCCAGGCTCCCTTGTGATCTGGTTTCTAACTGGGTTTAGGCATTGCAAATACTGGAGGAAGATTGACCAGATCCTCTAGATGAACCTGAGGTATGATTAAATTAGTGACCTTTATTCAGCAGGCAGTGAGGGTAAGAAAAATGAGAAGCAAGACAATCAGCCTTGGGGGAAAGGGAAGTGAGGCAAGGAAAAAATACAAAACAATGCAATTCAATGCATTATCACACTGGATAATGATTCATAATGAGTTTCAAAAAAGACCTGACAAGCTCCTTGGCCAGTGGGTTTGCTCATCAGAACTGCAAGAAGGAGCCTCATCTAGAAGTAGTCCATGGGAGAGAAAGGAAGGGAATTTATCAGTCCCACTATCTCCTATCTCTCCTATCAATGTTCACTTCATGGAGAACTAACCCCCTGCACTTTTTGCTTGTGGCATTTGCCTATAACAGCTGCTCAGAAATCTGGATCCCATACCCTGCAGTGTGATGTCTCATCCAAATCCGAAAGTGTGTGTATGGAGTGGTAACCCAGCACTGGTAGGGTGCTAAGAGAATAAGAGGGGGTTCAAGAGAATTTGATATGGTGCACAAGATTAGTATCCAATACATATCATCCTGCAAGACAGTGGTGAAGGAAAATCTTCCCAATGGACAAAACTTGAAGCAGGGGGTTGTCTGCTTTGCTTGAAAAAAAAAAAGATGAATTGATGTAGATGATATATATACCACCTTGACTGTGTCTTACAGGTTGGCCTGTGGTCCAGGACTGAAAAATAAAAGATTCAAAGATTGATAACAAAGAGTTATGGATAGAAGTATGCACTGAACGTCTAGGAAAGGGTCCAGAGTGAAAATATTTTTGTCCCATGTGAATACACACCAGAGGACATACAACACAGAGAAGGCACTCAATAATCAGGTAAATAAGATGACCCATCCTGTGGATGTTGATCAGCCTCTTCCCAGTCACATGTTGCTTGTTCAGTGGGCTCTTATACAAGTGTCTTTATCAGTAGTGGTAAACACATAGCTTGAGGAGAAACCCATGCTCAGGCAGAGATTATATCCCTGCTGCTACCGACACTTGCACCTAAAAGGCCAACTCTGAAGCCTGATTTTTCCCTATTTCTAAGAGAAACTAGACAGTCTTCTAGCGGAATGTTAATTACATTGAACCAACAGCAATTTGTCCTCACAAAATAGGTACTGTTCCAGAGACAGATTCATTTTCCATCTTCAATTGCTTCTGCCAGCACCACCATTTTTAGACTTACACCATCTGTGTATCCAACAATATCACCTGCAACCAAGGAACTGATTTTACAGTTCCAAGAATTCTGATAATGGGATTGCCCTGTGGAATGCAGTGGTCTGACAATGTACACCATCAGCCAGAAAAAGTTGTCCCAATAAAACTCTGGGATGTACTGCTGAAGGCTCAGGTATGGCAGCAATTTGGAAACCCCACCCTATGATATAGGAAGGTTGTCCCATAAATTCTGGTATGTGCTTAAAATCAACAACTAATATGTGATGGCATTTTTTATATCCATTATAAACACACTCTTCAGAGAATCAAGAAGGGAGGTGGATGTGGCCCCTATTACCATCAAACTAGCAATATTTACAGAACATTTTCTTTCCACCCCCCCAACATAGGGCTCAGCACTGTTCGAAGGGTCTAGTAAAGAAAGGAGAAGCTCTTCCACCAGAGTAAGAAAATCTGTTCTAATAAATAGGAATTTGCCACTATCCCCTGGCTCTTTGGGGCTTCTTCAGCCACTGAAGAAATAGAGGATGGGGTTTCTATGCTAGCTGGAATGACTTATCCCTATTACCAAGAGAACTTGAGTTGCTGGTACATAATGGGGGCAAGGAGGACTATGCCTAAAACCTAAAATATGAATTGGAGAGATTCCTAGTTACCATTGTCCAGTAACAATGGCCAATGCATTAAAGACAGGAACATTGATACTGAACCTTCAGGAATGAAGATTTGGGTCACCTTACTAGGAAAAGAACACTGCAGTACTAAAGTGCTGGCAGTGAATGAGGAGAATTTGGAATGAGTGGCAACTTTGGTCTTATAGCCAATTGCCAAGGTGGGAACTGTTGCAGTTATGTATGCATTATGTTAATTGATCTGTGTGCATATTATTGAACATTTGCCAAAGAAACCCTGTGGCGTATGTATTAACATCCTCATATAATAGATGAGGACACTGATGCTCAGAGAAATGGCATGTCACCAGTAAATAGCAAGGCTAGCACTGAATCCAGTCTGCCCTATCATGAGACCTGTGCTCTTTTCTACAGTTCTCCTCCCAACAGTTCTACTTCGTGCCTGCTGGAAACCACAAAGGGTCTGCAGCGATGTGAAGCAGAGTCATTTTCTGAGTGTTTTCAAACTCACATACAAGTCTCTTCTTCCTTTCATTTTTTGTTTGTTTGTTTGTTTAACTCTGTTTCCCACTTTGCTTTCTGGGGCTATGTTCCTGGAATTAAGTCTGGGTACAGTAGCACAATTTGGACATTAGATATCACCTGAGAGCCTTTCACTGAGCAAATTCTCGTAAAAACAGAATTGGAAATTTCAAAGAAGCATGAAGTGTCTTTAGGTTTCCAAAATCTATACAGAATATTAAGTGAAGTTCAACGGATGTTTTTACCTCAAGTTATACAGGGACCAAAAAAAAAAAAAGAATGAGTAATAAGGAATTGAGAATTCTTCTAGCCTTACCATCCTTCCTCTTTTCTCCTTTCTCCTCTACAGCCACATTTCTATCAGCTGCCCCTGAAGCCTCTGCTTGAACTATCAGGGCAGCCTGTTATCTCCTGGCTGTCCCTAAAATGAGGATTTTCCCTGGAACTTTAACTCTCATGCACCTATGCCTGCTGCGTCACTTAAAGCACGTCCCCTCACTCCATTCAGCCTCTGTGTCCGTTTCTGTAATATGAGTAATAAACCCTGAATCACTAAGTTGTTGTGTGACTTAAATAATATAACCTGACATAGCAGTGTTATTCACAATAGCCAAAAGATGGAAGCCACCCAAGCATCCATTGACAGATGAATGGATAATCAAAATCTATACCCAGGGCTTCCCTGGTGGCGCAGTGGTTGAGAGTCCGCCTGCCGATGCAGGGGACACGGGTTCGTGCCCCGGTCCAGGAAGGTCCCTCATGCCGCGGAGCGGCTGGACCCGTGAGCCATGGCCGCTGAACCTGCGCGTCCGGAGCCTGTGCACTGCAACGGGAGAGGCCACAACAGTGGGAGGCCCGCGTACGGCAAAAAAAAAAAAAAAAAAAAAAAAAAAGTATACCCAGACACTGGAATATTATTCAGCCTTAAAGAGGAAGGAAATCCTGTTACATGCTACAACATGGATGAACCTTGAGGACATTACGTTAAGTAAAAGAAACCAGTCACGAAGGGACAAATACTGTATGATTCCACTTACATTAGGCACCTAAAATAGTCAAACTCACAGAAACAGAAAACAGAACGGTGGTTGCCAGGGTCTGAGGGGAGGGAATGGGAGATTATTGTTTAATGGGTACAGAGTTTTAGTTTGGCAAGATGAAGAAAGTTCTGTGCATGGGTGGTGGTAATGGTTATACAACAATGTGAATGTATTGAATGCCACTGAACTATACACTTAAAATTGGTTAAGATGGTAAATGTTTGTGTATTTTCCCACAACTTTAATAATAATAATAAAACAGCCAGAGAAAATCCCTAGCTCAGTGATAAGTGCACAGTTGGTGCTGAATAAATGTCAAGTCCCTTCTTACCACTCACTGATGTGATGCCACCTTGGGGTAATGCGAAAAAAATCCCTCTCCCCCTGATACTAAAAAAATATCAAGTCTCCTGAAAAGGAATTGTTTTGGGAAGTAGGAAACAGAAGGTGGCCTTTGCGGGAGAGCTCCGGGCACTCCTGTCCATCCAAACCTCCTTAAGAGCCGCTCCTGCACGCGGGCACACCTCGTAGGCGTGGGGTGATGACCAGTGTCAGATAAAGCAGCATGACTCCTCCACGTAGCAGATAACGATATTTTACCCTATTAGACAGTGAGGACACAGGAGGGAGCGCAAAGCAAGGACTAAATGCTGCGGAGCTTTCACTCAGTCTCAGCCTCCAAAGAGACCCCGCCCACGGTTCCCGTCGCAGGCCGCACCTCAACCCCTCCTCCTTCCTCCTCCCTTTTCTCCTCCTGCTCCGCCCCCCTCCCTTTCAGACTGGCCTTTGACAGGAAATCGAAAGTGAAACAGGGAGCCGGCTAGTATCTGCTCAGTTCTTTGAAAAGGTGAGTGAATTTGGCTAGACGGAGGTACCCCAGCCCTGCCTTAGGGACCTCTCTCCCCTTCCCCAGATCTGAAGAGCCCCTTCCTAAGCAGTCCCCACCCCTAGAGCCTTCGATCTCAGTTTTCCCTTCGCAGCAGGTCTCCCTCAACCCTAACCCAGCAGTTCTTCCCCTACTGCCTGGGTGGAGGCTGGGCTGCGAACCTGACTTCCAAGAAGGAGCTCGGGCTGCCCTGCTGCCGGCACCTGAGCTGGGATGAAGGACCCAGGGAAACTGGGAGAACTAGGATGGCAACCTAGCTCGGAGGGTGGTCCAGGGCAGCCCGGTGTGGGGTGGGTCTGCAATCTCTGAGACTCCCATCCCCAAAAAGCCCCCTCTGGAGGTGAGAGGGACAGGGTTGCTTAGAATGTTAGAAACGTATGGGTCTATGCCCTGGAAGAAACGAAGACAGGTGCCAGGTTCAGAGTAGCTGAGAGAAGAGCCCAGGGAGTGCTCAATCAACCACACATTTGTGTGTATGTGTGTGTGTATACACATATGTATATACATATACACATATACATATGTGCACATACAGATATACATATGTACTTATGAGAATATATAAGAATAAATATAAATATTCTTATATATATTCATATTATAGATAGATATAGATAGTTCCTGCCATTATTGCAAAAATTAATGAAGATCTATGTGAAGTATGTAGCATCTGGCACCTGGAAGGTGCATGGTAAATGGTCGCTACTATTAGGATTAGCTCTCAACAGAGTCGGAGACCAGTGGCCTGAGATGGAAGATGGACAGGTAAAGCCTGAGCACTGAGGGCTTAAGAAGAGATGGACATGATGAAAGTCGAATTGTAAGCAGCTGTATCTTAGGTTCTCAACAATTTTTGCTATCTCTTTTGGGGACTCAGTTTCCCCTTCTGTCTGACTGGATCAGTGAACCAGACTGTGGAGGAGAAGCTCTTGTTATTCAGGTTGAGTTCCTTTTCTTTTCTTGTTTTCACCCCCTCCAGCTCACTCTCCCTGGTGGTTTCCTTTGAATTGTCTTGCTTTTCTCACACAGATCTTCTCATCTCCTCCCTTCCTCTTCTTCTCTCCTCCTTTCCTCTTCTCTCCCACTAGGCCACTGGAAGATCTTCCCAGTGCTGCTTAATAGGAACATTACCCCTATGGCCTCAGCAATGCCCTTGGCAATGATGTGGGAGGAGGTCACGTGCTCTATCTGCCTGGATCCCATGGTGGAGCCCATGAGCATCGAATGTGGTCACAGCTTCTGCCAGAAATGCATCTCTGAGGTTGGGAAAGTTGGGGGCAGCGTCTGTCCTGTGTGCCGGCACCAATTCCTGCTCCGGAACCTCCGGCCCAATCGACAGGTGGCCAACATGGTGGAGAATCTTAGAAAAATCAGCCAGGATGCCAAGAAGGGCACACAAGGGGAGCTGTGTGTGGTGCACAGAGAGAAACTTCACCTATTTTGTAAGGAAGATGGAAAGGCCCTTTGCTGGGTGTGTTCCCAGTCCCAGAAACACCGTGACCACCCCAAGGTCCCTATTGAGGAGGCTGCTCAGGAGTACCAGGTGAGGCCTTAGCATGGAGGCACGAACAGGTAGAAAGGAGATAGGGCCTTGATGACTGCTTTGTTCCCCAGGGCTGGGAATGGGAGAGAGTCACCTGTGGAGTTGAGGGGATGGGGAAAGGATGGGGGTCTCCTGCCTTCTGTGTCTTATTTAAGGGGAGAATTGCAAGCTCAGCACAATTTTCTCATTCCCCAGGAGCAGGGTGTATGCTATGGGAAAATGCTGCATGGATCATGTTTCCTTGTGGCCTCCTGGTTAATTAAGAATGAGTAGTGCCCCCATCCCTACTACCCCAACAGTGTGGCTCTATTTTGTAAGAAACATCAGGCTTTTTCCAAAGTCTTCCCATCTACAGAATTCCTACCCCAAACAGACTCTAGTTCTTGCTCATCCTCTGCACTCAGACTTTTCTAAGAATCAGTATGATCTTCCCCCACCTCATGCCACTGCATCTTCTTGATCTGAGTGGGCATTAACCTGCTATCTTTCTCTGCAGGAGAAGCTCCAGGTGGCACTACAGAAACTAAGAAACAAGCAGGAGTTGGCTGAGAAGTTGGAAGTGGATGTTGCAATGAAGAAAGCAGCCTGGAAGGCAAGAGTCATGTCATGAAGGGAATCTTAGATCAGAAGCCTGGGGAGGGTCCAGGGTCCTGGACTCAAGAAAGCCCTAACCATAGCTATGCCAGTCCCTATATCTCACTCCCCAAGAACCAACTGTCCCCTAGGTCTCCTGATGGAGGGGAATAAAAAAGGGTAGGGCTCAAAGAGAGCTCCCAATCAGATGGAGAGTCTTAAGAGAAGGTGCTGAGGGACAAGACATACCGTGAAGCTCCTGCTCCTTGAGCCCAGTCTCTGGAGATGACAGCACAGAGCCTCAGTGTCTGGGACAGAGGAATCCCAGGAGAGATGCCAATGACTTGGCCTGTCGGGAAATGACAAGGGCTGTGAGGAACAGACTTAAGGGAACCATCAAGGTGTAAGGTAGGAAAAACAGTGTGACCAGTTGGTTGCTTGACCATGTCCAGATCACTGGTCCAAAGTGTAATGGAGAGCTACAGCTTGTTCTGCACCAGGAATTAGGAGGTGGGGCATGTCAGGGACTAGAAGGGAGTGGAAGGAGCCCATGGCCAAGGGATCCCAGAAGAGGAAGATTTGGGACCCGGGAAGGGTGAGTCAGGCTGTGGTGGCAAAAGGGGTCACCCTGTGTCATCGAGTGACCCTCCAGTTACAAGCAGGAGAGAGCAAGCCAAGAATATCCCAAAGACTCCTTTTCCCCAGAACTTAGGAACGGGGTTGTGAGCCTGTCTTTGCGAGGTTGTTGGCAGTGGGACCAGGTGTTACTCCCTCAGTTACTCACTGAGATGTGAAGAGCAAGGGGCATGTTCCGGTGGTGATTTGAAGGAGGTTGAGGAAATCTCCGGTACCATAGGCAGATGCCGCTGTGGTTGGAGGGCAGCCATGGTGCGCTCCCACCAGTCCCATTAACCTCTTAGTCCCAGGAGCCTCAGCCCCCCGCCTCCCCAGCAAAATTGTATACGTGTGTGTTTATTCCCAGACAGAGCCAGAGTGGTGAGTCTTCCAGGAATAGAAATAGATATGGGCACTTCCATTCCCAAAGCTTAGGAGATTGTGATAAAAAACCACCTCTGGGCTTCCCTGGTGGCGCAGTGGTTGAGAGTCCGCCTGCCGATGCCGGGGACACGGGTCCGTGCCCCGGTCCGGGAGGATCCCACATGCCGCGGAGCGTCTGGGCCCGTGAGCCATGGCCGCTGAGCATGCGCGTCCGGAGCCTGTGCTCCGCAACGGGAGAGGCCACAAAAGTGAGACGCCCGCGTACCGCAAAAAAAAAAAAAAAAAAGTACATTACTAAATAACCAAGAGATCACTGAAGAAATCAAAGAGGAAACCAAAACCGCGTACCGCAAAAAAAAAAAAAAAAAAAAAAAACACCTCTTTTCTTTCCATTGACACCAAAGGGGAAGGTTGAGGCACAAAAATTGAGGATTCACGAAGAGTTTGTAAGACAGAAAAACTTTCTGGCTGAAGAGGAGCAGAGGCAACTGCAGAAGCTGGAGGAGGAGGAGAGGCAACAGCTGAGAGACCTGGGGGCTACAGAGGCCAGGCTGGCCCAGGAGAGCCAGGCCCTGCAGGAGCTGATCTCAGAACTAGAGAGGAGGAGTCGGGGCTCAGCGCTGGAACTGCTGCAGGTGAGACCTGAGGACGGGCTCCCCTCTGAGATTCAGGGAGTCATTGAAAAAAGCCAGAGCTCTTCGGGGCTGCCTTCAGAGCACACAGAGACTTGGTCCCTGGAGTTTTCTTAAATAAAACAAACTGGAATTCAGACCCATGAGTGGTTTGCATTCAAGGCATGGAAAGGTACAAATTTAGGTGGGAATATTCCATGCAGCAATTAAAAGAAATGGACATCTCTGGTAAGTGCCTGCTCTAATACATACCAGATTCATGACCTTGAGAAAGGACCTTAATCTTTCTGAGGATCAGGTTTCTCATATGTTAAATGGATATTATAGTATTACATATCTCATAGAGACAGTAGCCCAGCCCCAGCCCTGCCACCAATTCTCTCTGTTACCCTAAGTTGTCATTTTCCTTTCCTAGACCTAATTTCTCTATTTGTGAAGCAAGGGGGAGGGAGTGGGCTAAATAACAGGGGTTCCCCAGGCTTTAGTCATAAATTTACCATCTTTACACTTTCTGCTACTTATGTGAACTACCCAAATGATTTGAGCATGTTACTTTTCTCTTTAAAATTGTCTCACTCTTTTACCTGAATAAATTTAGTTTAAAAGGAAATTTGTCCTCAAAGACAAATATCATGATATCACTTATATGTGGAATCTAAAAAAATAATACAAAGGAACTTATTTTACAAAACAGAAACAGACTCACAGACATAAAAAACAGACTTATGGTTACCCAAGGGGGAAAGGGGATGGGAGATAAATTAGAGATTTGGGACTAACAGATATACACTACTGTATATAAAATAGATAAATAACAAGGACCTACTGCATAGCACAGGGAACTGTATTCAATATCTTGCAATAATCTATAATGGAAAAGAATCTGAAAAAAGAATCGATATGTATATATATATGTGTAACTGAATCACTTTGCCGTACACCTGAAACATTAACTATACTTCAATTAAAATCAACTATACTTCAATTAAAAAAAAAAAAAAGAGAGACAGGGACAAAAAAAGGGTCCGCTCTTGGGAAAGCCGCACAGGGTCCTGCTCGGTTTCAGTACGTATAAAATGCTTAGAACAGTACCTGGAATAGAGTATGTGGTTGCATAAATGTTAGTTAATTTTATTATCATTTATATTATGAACTACCTACTGAACATAAAAATAGTAGATTGGAAATGAGGAAATAAAGCTAAAAGTAAAATAACTGAGAAAATAAAATTAAACCTTGTGAGCATAATTTTGTCCTCACAGGAAAATCAGGACCAGGAAATGAGAATTTTAGAGAAATATTAAAATGTGACTTTGTTTCTCCCTTATTTGGCCTAAGCCAGTGTTCTCATTTGGTAATATAGCTTAGATGTATATGCTAATTGCACGAATTATTGAGTTATATGGCTATCCTTGTGACTTTGCTTGTTCTATGCCTGTTTCCTAATCTGTAAATGGAATATAAATAACAGTACTTACCTAATAGAAGTTTAGTAATAATTAAACAAGACAAGTTATACAAAAAAAAAAAAGAAAAAGAAATTTGTCCTAAGCAATAGTAACCATGTGTTATGTTACTGATACCTTTTCTAATGTATTTCATAACAATAATATTAATAACTGCAAATTCTCAAATAGCACATATAACATGCCAGGTGTTTAGTCCCTCATGACAATGCAATGAGTTGGATGCTACTGTTATCCCCATTTCATAGATGAGAAAACTAAGGTACAGAGATGTGAAGAGATTTAGAGACTAAAGCTAAATAGCTTAACCAAGTTCACCTGAATAGTAAGAGGTGTTAAGTAGAACACACATCAGTGAATTTATTTTTTTTAACTATTTTTTATAAATACATTGATGTGTGTTCTACTTAAAGTCATCTCACATCCACCAATGATATGCTTGCCTCACTTTGGGAACCTTTGGACTAGATGGTCTCAAAAGTCCCTCTGCTGTAACATTCTATGGTTCCTCTTTCCCCCACACCTTTTCACTGTCTCTGGGTCAGATATGGTCATGAAGCCATTTCTGGTTTGTGCAAAAAAGCCCACAGGATTGATTTGACTTGGCAGGCTCTCTTCTTCCCGTTGTCTAAATCTTGCGTCTGCCCAGCATTGAGCAGAGCTTTCTAAGGCACTTTTGCCTGGGCCTAGGAGCCTGCCGGTTCCCAGGTAAGGACCCCAACCCCTGCCACAGAATATTCTCAGATGTTTTGGTTTCACATACATGACCGGGGGGCTACATTAACTACAGCAGAGGACAGAGCTCTAACTAGCCAGCCCTTCCTCCCCAAATGGTGCAAGCCCACAAATAAGAGCAGTTTCTGTGCATTCTGTGCATGCTGACTTGGCCATTCTTTCTCTGTGACTGTCTCTGGGCCTCAGCCAGGCGGGCTATTTGCCCCCTTTTTCTCTCCCACCCACCCCACCAAGAATCTGGTCTTTTTAATTTGTTTTCTGAGTCAGAGTTTGTAAGCTGCTCTTCCTTCCCCTAATTGTAAGTCACACCCATGCTGGGTTTCTGCTTCCCCCACAAGCACCCACACATGCCTTTTGTTCCAAGCTGGTCAGAAGCATCTTTTGGGCCTTGGTCCAGAGGGATGGGGCAGAGAGCAGTGTCCTTTGGACCTCAGGGTGGCATCGCGTGACCCACAGGACTGAAGTCTCAGTCGTAAACCAATGACTCCAGATCTTACTCTCTGTCTCTTTTCTCCTCAGGAGGTGAAAAGTGTCCTGGAAAGGTAAGGAGAGGTTTTCTTTGTTAGAGGATGGGGCAGCAGGAGGCATAAATACCTGTGAAAAACGGTTTTGAGTTAAAAAATGTGCATTGAAGTTATCCCCATCCTCTTCCCTATTCTCAAAGACCCAATCCTCCATAACATATTTTCTGGTCTCAGAAGGCTAATTAATGAACATCTCAGTTGGTGAGTTGCCCAAAGTAATTGGACTGTAACGTCTTCACAAAGTGAAGTTATGACCAACAGGGAAGTTCTGAGTCTACAGCCTTCTGGGACTCCTTCTTTAAAAAGAATCTAACCAGTTTCAAACCTCCCAGAAAGAGCCATGGGTAAGACCCACTGTAGGGGTGAGACTCCTTAGGTTCCTCATGGAAGTGATTCAGCCTATATCAGACACGTTGATGTAAAATGAAACAGAATGTGCTTGCGTGGTGACCTCAGGCTCGGAGTGGAGATACAGACTGTCCAGGTGCTGCAGAGGCCCATTGTAGCCAGCAAGTCTGGGATAGAAACTAAATCCTACCTCCTTTTGCCCTTCACCCTCAGGAATCCTAACACAGGAGATGTTTTTGCAAATTTGCATTATATTAAATTATCAGTCATCCCCAAAGGCGATTATAGCAACAGGATTTGGGTGAGGTAGGAGTTGGAGTCAGGGTCGCTAAGTCTTTTTCCCCCAGGAGTGAGTCCTGGAACCTGAAGGAGCTGGACATCACCTCCCCAGACCTGAGGAATGTGTGCTATGTGCCTGGGGTTAAGAAGATGCTGAGGACATGTGGAGGTGAGGCCAGTACCAGGGGTGTGGGACTGGCCTGCTGGGGAGTGAAAGGGGATAAGGAGGATGCACAGTGCATCCCAGGGTTGGGGAGAGATGACAGGTCAGAGTAGGTGGGGCAGGGGCAAAAATAGGGAAGGTGGTTCCCTCAAAGGTCAGGGCAAGGGTCAGAGTTGGCTAGGGGGTCATTTCCTCCCCCACTGAGGCTCAGGGTCACCCTTTCACCCTCATCCCCCCACCACAGGCACAGGGTCACTGACTCCCCACACTCTCCTGGCCTGACTGTGGTCTTCTCTCTGCAGTACACATCACTCTGGATCCACATACAGCCAATCCGTGGCTCATCCTTTCGGAGAATCGGAGACAAGTGAGGCTTGGAAACACCCAGCAGGAAGTGCCTGAAAATGAGGAGAGATTTGATACCTACCCCATGGTACTGGGTGCCCAGCGCTTTGACTCTGGGAAAGTTTACTGGGAGGTAGATGTGACGGGAAAGGAGGCCTGGGACCTGGGGGTTTGTAGAGACTCCGTGCAGAGGAAGGGGCAGTTTTTGCTCAGCCCCAACAATGGCTTCTGGACAATTTGGCTATGGAACAAACAAAACTATAAGGCTGGCACCTGCCCCCAGACTCCCCTCCACCTTCAGGTGCCTGCACGCCGAGTTGGGATCTTCCTAGACTATGAGGCCTGCACTGTTTCCTTCTACAACATCACTGACCGTGGCTCCCTCATCTACACCTTCTCTGAATGTGCCTTCGCTGGACCTCTGCGGCCCTTCTTCAATCCTGGTTTCAATGACGGAGGAAGAAATGCGGCCCCTCTGATCCTCTGTCCACTGACGATGGGCTGATAGGGATCCAGATGGCTCTCTCTGGACACCAGCACCTCTCTGTTGGTTCCCCTTCTCAGCCACTGGCCCTGTCTCCTTTGCCCATGAACTCCAAACCACCTTTGTCTCTGCAGAGGTGTCAGGATGCCAGCAGGCAAACTTTGGCAGGGAGGTCACCGGAGGTCTATGTCAAATGACCTGCAACACCAATATTCCTGCCCTGCATTGCTTTATGATTCCCTCCATGAAACAAGCTACTTGTATTTGGCCCCCAAACTCATCTGGATCAACTAAAACATGTTTCTGCCTTCCTTATGTGATTTGAGTTTTGTTTTCTCCTCTCCATCTCTAGGCCTTTGGTCAGATCCCTACTATGTATCTTGCAAAGGGCTTCCTAAATAAATTGGGCCTCAGTCTATCCCATCATTCCTGTCTCGTACACACCTAGGATTATCTTTCCAACATACACACATCAGATCATGAGTGACTCCCCACTGCCTATAGAAAAACAGCCATTAGCAGCCACACTTTTACAATAAAGGCTGAGGTAATTCCCTGGTGGCCCCGTGGTTAGGACTCTGTGCTTTCACTGCTGAGGGTGCGGGTTCAATCCCTGGTCAGGGAACTAAGATCCGCAAGCCCAGTGGTGCAGCCAAAAAAAAAAAAAAAAAAGGTAAAATAAAGGCTGAATTATGCGTGCCTTAGATTGCCATGTTAAATATCCAGCTGGATGTGCTCCCCCATTCCCACTATTATCTCCCAACCACATCTTGTTGTTAGTGGAGTTGGTTAAAGGGCATATCAATATAAATGGCAGGTGTGATGGGTTTTGATATGCCAACTTGCCTAGGCTATAAGCCCCCAGTTTTTCAACCAAACACTAATCCACATGTTGCTGTGAAGGTATTGTTGTAGATGTCATCAAAATCCATAATCATTTGACTTTAAATAAGGGAGACTGTCTTAGATAAGCTGGGTGGGCCTAATGTTCAATCAGATGAAAGTCCCTAAGGGCAGATCTGAGGCTTTCCTGAAGAAGCTATTCCACTTGTGAACAGAAGCTTCAACGCATGCCCAAGAGTCCCAGCTTCCCCTTCCTGATAGCCTGCCCTGCGGATTTACGACTCGCTTTGCCGGCTCCCACTATTGTATAAGTGAATGTTTTGCAATAAATAAGTAAACCTCTTTATATTTATCTCCTGCTAGTTCTCCTTCTCCAGTTGAACCCTTACTGGTGTGAAGGCCAGGATGGAGGTAACAGTATCACCTGGTTTCAGCAAACTCTTTCTTGAATTTAAGCTTTTAAGGTTGGCACAGTGAAGCTCTACACCTGAGCATCAATCATTAGGCTGCCTGAGAGCCACTATCCTTCTAGGAACCCTGATTCCTTATCTAAAATAGTATCTCAGATTGCCCTTAGCAAATCTAAATATTTCATGAAAAACTTAGATACTATACAAAGATGTCAGTGATCTTAAAAAGAGCTTATTGATAAAGGAGTTGTTTCTAGGAATGAGTAATGGTCTATCTTAACACTGGACAGAAAGAAGATGCATTGATGGAAAGATAAAAAGAACAGAATCCTCAGGCAAGAGACAACGTCACAGAGTTAAATCAGTGTAAGTTGGCAAAGTCGACCAGTGCCTTTGTTGATACGCTGGAGAGACTATGGAGGAGAACTCAGTCCTCTATGAATGGGATGTACTGGGGGAGGGTTGGATTCTGTATACCCAACATGGGTCATAGAGAAATATTTTTTAATAGAAGGGTAGGGTATGAAATCAGCTTTTCTGCTTCTCTGTGTCTCTGTCTTGGGTTTGACCAATGTAAATGATGGTGGGTTTTTTTTTCCCTTCAATTGATATACTGGTGGGAGGAGACTGCCATAATGATATAAACTTAAATATTCTCATTTCTCAAAATCTGAATATTTTGACATATTGGGTTACCCTGATACTTGGAGATGTACATTACACAGATGACATACTGCCATCCCCTGGGTCTCCACCAAAAGGAATTAGAGATTTCATAGTATCTCAAATTTTATCCCCACCAATAATTACTAACAAGTGATGCAAGTACACACCTGCATGTCACACACAAGATTATCATAGTAAGCCAAAGACAAATATCATATGATATCGTTTGTATGTGGACTCTTAAAAGAAAATGATACAAATGAACTCATATGCAAAACAGAAACAGATCCACAGACGTAGAAAATGAATTTATGCTTACCAAAGTTCAATTTTTTTGGATTGTACATATAAGAGAGATCACACTGTTTTTGTCTTTCTGAGTTCATTTAGTATAAGGTACTCCAGGTTTATTCATGTTGTCACAAATAGCAGGATTTCCTTTTTATGATTGAATAATATTCCATTGTGTATATGTATCACATTTTTCTTTTTTTCTCCCAGCTTTATTGAGATACAACATTTTTTAAGTTAAAGGTACTCAATGTAATGATTTAATATATATAATTACAACAATAAGGTTAGTTAACACATCTGTCATCTCACATAGTTACATTTGTGTATGTGTGTGGTGAGAACTTTTAAGATCTACTCTCTTAGGAACTTTCAAATATACAATACAGTATTGTTAACTATAGTCATCATGCTGTGCATTACATCCTTATAACATATTCATCTTACAACTGGAAGTTTGTACCCTTGACCACCTTTACCCATTTCCCCTACTCCCAACCCCTCACCTCTGGCAACTACCAATCTGTTCCCTTTTCTATGAGATTGGTTTTTTTTTTAGATTCCACTTATAAATGAGATCATACACTATTTATCTTTAACTTATTTCATTTAATGTAATGTTTTCAAGGTTCATTCATGTCACCAATGGCAAGATTTCCTTTTTGTCTGAATAACATAAATGTATATATATATGTGTGTGTGTGTGTGTGTGTGTGTGTGTGTATATATCACATTTTATTTATCCATTCATTTGTCAGTGGACACTTGGGTTGTTTCCATGTCTTGGTTATTGTAAATAATGCTGCAATGAACATGGGGGTGCATATAACGCTTTGAGATACTGATACCATTGTTTTCAGATATATACCCAGAAGTGGAATTTCTGGATCATATGATAGTTCTATTTTTACTTTTTTGAGGAACATCCATAGTATTTTTCATAATGGCTCCACAAATTTACATTCCTACCAAGAGTGCACAAGTGTTCCCCTTTCTCCATATCCTTTTCGGCATTTGTTATCTCTTTTGTTTTTTTTTTTATAATAGCCATTCTAACAGGTTTCAGGTGATATCTCATTGTGGTTTTGACTCACATTTCCCTAGTAATTAGTGATGTTGAGGATCTCTTCATGTTCCTATTGGTTATTTGTATGTCTTCTTTGAAAAAGTTCTAATCAGGTCTTTTGCTCATTTTTTTAGTCAGGTTATTTGTTTTTTGTGGGGTTTTTGCTATTGAGTTTTGCTACTGAGTTTCATGGGTTCCTTATATATTTGGATATTAACCCCTTATCAGATATATGATTTGCAAATATTTTCTCCCATTCCATAGTTGCCTTTTCATTTTACTGATTGTTTGCTTTGCTGTGCAGAAGCTTTTTAGTTTGATGTAGTCCCACATCTTTATTTTGCTTTTGTTGCCTGTACTTTTGGTGTGATATCAAGAAAATCATTGCCAAGACCAATATCAAGAAGTGTTTCTCTATATTTTCTTCCAAGATTTTTACAGTTTCAGGACTTACATTTAAGTCTTTAATCCACTTCAAGTTAACTTTTGTGTATGGTGTAAGATAAGGGCCCAATTTCAATCTTTTGCATGTGAATATCCAGTTTTCCTAACATCATTTATTAAAAGACTGTCCTTCCCTCATTGAGAATTCTTGACACCCTTATCAAAGATTAATTGACCTTATATGCAAGTGTTTATTTCTGGGCTCTTTATTCTGTTCCATTGGCCCCTTTTCTAATTCAGAATAAAAGTTTACAGATATAAATATAGATATCTCAAATGTATATATTATTAAATTAATATAATTCTGCCTATAGGTTTTAATTTCAATGTCCTAGACAAGTTCATTGTAGGAAATAATTCTCATTGTTTAATACGATTTAGTTTGGTTTTGATATTTCTATTTTTCTGGAACCCTATGCATGCACTAAGAAGAGTCTCTAAGAGAATAGGTAACTTCCTCCAGGTCAAACACATCACTTTTGGCGAACCCAGGACTCAAAGCTAATTCTGAGCTGACAACTGGTGCTCTTTCCGAAACACCACCCTTCTCAAGATAACATGGCATTCTATCTTTAAAAGCCATGACAAATCACTTTGTTCACAGTCAGTACCACCCTTTGTTCATAAACCTCTACAAAGTAGGCAAAGGAAATGTGAGGTCCTATGTTGATAAACATAACACCTGTCATACAAACTCAGCAGTGTTTCCACTGTGAAGACAAAGTACTAACCACACACTCTCGAATCTGCCTGATCTTGACCCCATAAATGATGGGGTTTAGCATAAGAGGGGTTAACATACAGATGTTTGCCAGCAGAATGTGGGCATAAGGAGGAACATGATGCCCAAACTGCTGGGCAATTATGGTAAAAATGCCAGTAAGTAGAACATGGAAATGACCCCAGGATGGGAGCCACATGTGCCTAGGGCCTTTTGCCAAGCTCCTCAGGAAGGGAGGCGGAAGACTGCATTGAGGATGAAAGTATAGGAAACCAAGATGTGCAAGGTATGTATCACTACAGTAGAGAGCAGAGCAGACAAGCCATATCAGACATTGACACGAATGTCAGCACAAGCAAATTTAGCAACAGCCATGTGCTCACAGTAGGTATGTGGTAGCACATTGCTATGGCAGAAAGGTAGTCTCTTCACCAGGAACACATCTGGGAGTATCACAGAGAAGCTCCTCAGGACCACAGCCAGACCAAGCCTTATGATTACTTCACAATGGAGCACTGTGACATAGCACAGTGGGTCACAGATGGCCACATAGCAGTCAAATGCCATGGCCAACAGAATTCCTGATTCAGCAATGAAGGTGGCATGGATGAAGAAGATTTGGGTGATACAGCCTTCAAGGGAAATCTCTCCAGCATGGAACCAGAATATGGCCAGGGCTTTGGGCACAATGGTAGTGGACAAGATGAGGTCAGCCACAGCCAGCATGCAGAGGAAGAAGTACATGGGTTCATGGAGGCTGCATTCAGTGATGATGATGAAGACAAGGAGGCTATTCCCAAGGACAGCAACAAGGTAAGAAATAAAGAAGGGGAGAGAGATCCATATGTGCTGGTCTTCCAGGCCAGGGACCTCCAGCAGAATGAAGAGTGAATGGCTGGTACCAGTGTGGTTGGGGGTTGCCATGCCTGGGATGAGTCATTTGGATTTTGGTATATGGTATTTGGCAGTCATCTCTTCTCTCTTTCCTAAAAGGTGAATGGGGCTGGAGTGGGGGAAGTGGAAACAGATCATTTTTCACTGAATGAGAAGTAGAAAGGGACCTGGTCAGGAAATCAGGAAACATGGGTTAAGACTCCATGCCATTCTATTCACCAGCTATGTGATCTCAGTAAAATTACTTCCCTTCTCTGGGTTTCTCTTTTATCACTTTAAAACTAAAGTTGGACTAGATATCTGTAAGAGAGTTGTTCCAGCTCTAGAATGCCATAGGATCTTAGCATCAGATTGTTACAAACAGTTGAGAGCTGTGAATAACACTGCAGTTTCCACTTTGACCATCAGAATGGGAAATGCATCTCAAAAGGCAAATGGTAACTGAGTTAATTATCAATTTAACAAACCTTACTGAACACATTGAGCATGTACCATGGCTCCTGGAGGACCTACTTGAGGGGAGACAGACAATTAAACAAAATAGCTATACAATACAGATAGTGTAGAAGAATGTTAAACACAGGGGCTGAGGAAACATGGAAAGTTTTCTAGGAGTTCAGAAAAGTTTTTCTAAAGGTGCCACCCTGAGTTGAACCTTGAAAAATAAGTAAGAGTTTGCCAAGTAAAGTCATGAGGGGAGGGGAGAACACAAAGTCACAGAGATCTGAAAGGACATGGAGTTTGGAGGAAAATTATCATGAGTCAGGGTTACCATAGCCTGGAGGACATGGCATGAAATGATAGGAAATAATGTCAGACAATGAAGTAGGGGCCACATCACTGAGGGCTCTGGGTACAAGTGTAAGGAGTTTAGAATTTACGTTGAAGCAGTTGGAGCCACTGAAGGGTTTGTAGTGAGAGAATGGCATAGTGCAGTTTGCATTTTGGGTCGCTCTCTCTCTCTGACAGTACTGTGTAAGAAGGGTGGGGAAGGGAAGAGGCAGGTTGGAAGACTGAAACAGAGATCATTTAGGAGCAGCTCTGTACTAAGCGCTGCACGGTGCATTATCTCAATCACAACCATGTGAGATAACTGTACTCATTTTCCCATTTTACCAAGGGACAAAAAAGAGAGCTTAGAGAGTTCGTCATCCCCCCACCCAAGGTCACCTGGCTGGTAAATGGTGGAGCTAGAATTTGGCTACCCACACCATGCTTTGAATCACATCACATCTACCTTACTCCATCTTGGTCCCCTTCATCATGTGCTTGTGATTTCCTGACTCCTGATCCAAGGGAAAAAACAAAAGTCACCTGTTGTTAATTCCTTTAACCACCCTCATTCTGCCACCTACAAATTTATATTTGAACTGTCTTTTCCCTCTCGCTCCCATTCAAGGCTCAGCCCTCCATTGGTGCACTGGACCCCAACCTTCTCTCCATTAATCTGTCACTCTGGTAATTTCAAACTCTCCCTCTCTGCTGACCTCTTCTCCTTAGTGTGGCTGTTCCCCCGTTCACCTCGGTTTTACAAAAGGAGGGATGTGCACTCTCTTCATCTATCCTCTTACTACCCTCGTAATCTTTACCAAATGCCATTTTACTTATAACACCAATATGCTACTAAAGCTTCCTTTTCCAAAATAATCTATCATATCATAGTTGCCAAATCTAATATTACTTTTCATTTCTTATTACTAGTAATCTCCAATTTCTATCATTAATACTTCTTTATTTGATGATAGCAACCATTAAATATCTACTGTTAGATATACTTATTATTTCTAATTATTGCACCAAACGTATGAAATTGAAAGTATCACTAGTTTGTGCGTGAAGAAACTAATCTCATATAGGCAACTGCCCAAAGTCAAACCTTTTAGAGGCTAAACTGATATTTGAATCCAAGATTATTAGAGCCAAAGCTTCCATTAGCTTTTGAAACGTCCACTTTTGTTTGTTGATTATCTAACCACCTTTCTTTGGCTTCCTTTCCACTCCCTTCTCATTATTTTATTTTGCCAGAATGTCTGAGACATGTAAGACAATGTAATAGAGGAAAAATCATATGGGCTTTAGACCTACCTGAGTTCAATTCCAGCTTTGCCTGCTTCAAATCCACAAACACATAAACTTCCATTCATATTACCATATTATCATACACATTCATTTATACAGTCACAACACACATATTTACTCACACAAATTTTGATGATTTACACACTAACACACATTTTCCCTATTCACACAAACGGCTCTTCCCCATGAATGCACGCGCGTGCACACACACACACACACACTTTTAAACTTTCCTTCATGTAGACACCCACCGAAATTCGCACAGTCATTACCCAGTCAAACTCACTCTCACTTATCTAAGTCATAACTTTGCCTATCTCCATTCAGCTTGCTGGCTTTCCTCCCATTAAATCAGTTTCCTCAGGGAGGTGGAGATTCCAAATGTTATTCAACTCTTACCTCTGCCTCCAGCTGACAGTCCTCTAACATATGCCAGAACAAAGAACTCTCTGGGAATGCAATTCACAAGACAATCCCCCACCCTGCTTCACCAGTTCCACCCTGGAATTGCCCAAACATGAATCAGAGGTGTAAAATATCAATGCTGGTTGACACTTTATACCAGCGGTCGTCAAACTGCTGCCTGTGGGCCAAATCCTGCCCACCACCTTCTTTTATAAATAAAATCTTATTGGAACACAACCATGCCCAGTTGTTTACCTATTCTCTCTGACTGCTTTCGTGGGACAGATTGAATAGTTGCAGCAGAGACCACATTCGAAACTTAAAATATTTGCTGTTGCCCTTTACAAAAAATTTTTGGCAGTCCCTGCTTTAGAATAATCTTGTTGTATGATTTATTATTTACAAAAGCCACAGAAGGAAAGGCAATTTTCCCAAGGTCACAGAGGAAGTGAGTTAAGATTTCTTGCCTATCATGCCACTGTTTCCACCATGCCACAAAGCTTCTGCAGACACATTTTGGTCTGTCCTCTCTGACTCTGCTCTCAGGGGATGGAGAATTCCAAATACAGCCTCTATTGGGTGACCAAAGGATGAAGACAATTCATTATTGTTTCCCATCTCTCTCATGAATAAACTCAGCGTTTCCCACCTCCTTTATCCCCACCATTCCTGCCCATAGGCAGAAGGACCCAAAGAGGCACCAGCCCACCCTGGTCAGTACCAACCTACATCTCTCCTCACCCCAAACTGTCTATCACAGCCATCAGAAATCGCAGACTGGAGCCATGTCCCTGCCTAGACGGCAGAGTATTCCGATAACCAGCAGACTGTGTTCAATGGCCAGGGGACCAAGCCGGAGGAGGAACTGCAGGGCAAATTATTTTTTCTCTGAGCATCTTTGAGGACCATGAGCTTACTCGTGTGACTCTCTTCTCCCCTAGGATCTCCTCTACTGAGGATGTCCTTAGTGATGTAACTGTAAAGCCCTTAACCCTTCTTGTCTGAGTCCCAGAAGCCTCATGTGAAAAGGATGCTGGAGAGGTTATATGAGCTTAAGAGAGAAAAGGAGGTGGGAGAGAAGTTTTGGAGTGAGAGGTCAGGGCAAAGGATAGGAATGTGGTTAAGTCCCCGGAACTTGGTCAAGTCCCCGGAACTTATTCCAGTGCATCTTCATCAACCCTGACTTCCAGAAGGCATAGAAACACTTCAGGAGCTGGAGTATTATAGAGCAGCGGTCCCCATTTTTGGCACCAGGGACCGGTTTCGTGGAAGACAATTTTTCCACAGACAGTGGGGGCGGGGTGGGGAGGGCAGGTTTCAGGATGATTCAAGTGCATTACATTTATTGTGCACTTTATTTCTATTATTATTACATTGTAATATATAATGAAATAATGATTCAACTCACCATAATGCAGAATCACTGGGAGCCCTGAGCTTGTTTTCATTTGCCACTCACTGATAGGGTTTTGATATGAGTAGGCAAGCAATTGATTTATTATGGTCTCTGTGCAGTCAAACCTCTCTGCTAATGATAATCTGTATTTGCAGCCGCTCCCCAGTGCTAGCGTCACTGTCTCAGCTCCACCTCAGATAATCTGGCATTAGATTCTCATAAGGAGCCTGCAACCCAGATCCCTCGCATGCGCAGTTCACAGTAGGGTTCCCGCTCCTATGAGAATCTAATGCCGCAGCTGATCTGACAGGAGGCGGACCTCAGGCAGTAATGCGAGCAATGGGAAGCAGCTGTAAATACAGCTCGCTTGCCCGCCACTTATCTCCTGCTGTGCAGCCCGGTTCCTAACAGTCCACGGACTGGTACCGGTCCGTGGCCCTCGGGCTGGGGATCCCTGCTATAGAGTCTCTCAAACATTCATGTATTCATTCACCACTCATTCAAGCCAATGTGTATTAAGTGCTAACTATGTTAATGGCACCATAATAAAATGTTGAACAAAATCAAATCCACTTAAAATTTAATTATATTGTTTTATATTTAGACTAATGCTTTGATTCTTTCATTGAAGGATTTTCTTTTTTAATTATTTATTTATTTTCATTGAAGTAGAGTTGATGTACAATACTATATGTTACAAGTGTACAATATAGTAATTCACAATTTTTAAAGGTTATATTCCATTTAGTTATTATAAAATATTGGTTATGTTCTTTGCATTGTACAATATATCCATGTAGCTTATTTTATACATAATAGCTTGTACCTCTTAATCCCCTACCCCTATATAGCTCCTCCTCCCTTTCCTCCCCCCACTGGTAACCACTAGTTTGTTCTCTATATCTGTGAGTCTGTTTCTTTTCTGTTATATCCAATAGTTTGTTGTATTTTTTAGATTCCTCATATAAGTGACATCATACAGTATTTGTCTGTCTCTGTCTGACTTATTTCACTTAGCATAATACCCTCCAGGTCCATCCATGTTGTTGCAAATGGCAAATCTTCATTCTTTGTTATGGCTGAGTAGTATTCCTGTGTGTGTGTGTGTGTGTGTGTGTGTGTGTGTGTGTGTGTGTGTGTGTGTGTGTATCTTCTTTATCCATTCATCTGTTGGACACTTCCATATCTTGGCAACTGTAAATAGTGCTGCTAGTGTGTGTGTGTGTGTGTGTGTGTGTGTGTATCTTCTTTATCCATTCATCTGTTGGACACTTCCATATCTTGGCAACTGTAAATAGTGCTGCTATGAACACTGGGGTGTATCTTTTTGAATTAGCATTTTTTGGGGGGGATATATATCCAACAGTGGAATTTCTGGGTCATAGGGTAGTTTTCTTTTGTTTTTGTTTTTTGGCTGTGTTGGGTCTTTGTTGCTGCGTGGGGGCTTTCTCTAGTTGCAGCAAGCAGGGGCTACTCTTGGTTGCGGTGTGCGGGCTTCTCATTGCGGTGGCTTCTCTTTGTTATGGAGCACGGGCTCTAGGCGCACGGGCTTCTGTAGTTGTGGCACACGGGCTCTAGAGCTCAGGCTCAGTAGTTTGGTGCATGCACAGGCTTAGTTGCTCCGCGGCATGTGGGATCTTCCTGGACCAGGGCTCAAACCCATGTCCCCTGCATTGGTAGGCAGATTCTTAACCACTGCACCATCAGGGAAGTCGGTAGTTTTATTTTTAGTATTTTGAAGACCCTCCATACTGTTTTCCACAGTGGCTGCCCCAAATTACATTCCCACCAACAGTGTACCACGGTACACTTTTTCAGGGGATTTTCATTGGAACATTTTCATTGATAACCCTCTAAGTTTTTTCTCTGCTTTATTTATGGATTTTTACATTGTGATGATGGATCATATTGTACATGTGTCATGCTCTTTAACTTCACAATATAGAAATTTTCAATGGTGACAAATGTTCTGTCAACATTTTTGTTCTGCTCCTTTATTACAGCCGCATTTGTCTTCAGTATGACACAATGCCACACACATAGTACAGGCATACCTCAGAGATATTGCTGGTTCAGATCCAGACCACCACAATAAAGTGAATATCACAATAAAGCAATGACACAAATTTTTTGTTTCCCCGTGTATCCAAAATATATTTACACAATACTAGTCTATTATGTGTGCAATAGCATTGTCTTTAAAAAACAATGTACATACCTTAATTTTAAAATACTTTATTGCTAAAAAATGTTACCCATCATCTGAGGCTTCAGTGAGTCCTAATCTTTTTGTTAGTGAAGGATCTTGCTTCTGTGTTGATGGTTGCTGACTAGTCAGGATGGTGGTGGCTGAAAGTTGGGTAGCTGTGGCAATTGCTTAAAATAAAACAACAATGAAGTTTACCACATTGATTGACTCTTCCTTTCACAAACGATTTCTCTGTAACATGCAATGCTGTTTGACAGCATTTTACCCACAGTAGAACTTCCTTCAAAATTGAAGTCAGTCATCTCAAACCCTGCTGCTGCTTTATCAACTAAGCTTCTGTAATATTCTAAATCTTTTGTTGTCATTTCAATGGTTTCACAGTATCTTCACCAGGAGTAGATTCCATCTTAAGAAATCACTTTCTTTGCTCATCCGTAAGAAGCAACTCTTAATCCACTAAAATTTTATCATGAGATTGCAGCAATTTAGTCACATCTTCAGGCTCATTTTCTAATTCTAGTTCTCTTGCTATTTCCACCACTTTTGCAGTTACTTTCTCCACTGAAGTCTTGAACATTTCAAAGTTATCCATGAGTGTTGGAGTTAGCTTCTTCCAAACTCCTGTTAATGTTGATATTTTGACCTCTTACCATAAATCATGAATGTTCTTAATAGTATCTGGAATGGTGAATCTTTTCCAGAAGGATTTCAATTTACTTTGTCCATGTCCACCAGGGGAATCACGATCAATGGCAGATATAGCCGTATGAAATGTGTTTCTTAAATAACAAGACTTATATATTACTCCTTGATCCATGGACTGTAGAAAGGATATTGTGTTAGCAGTCATGAAAGCAATATTAATTTCATTGTACATCTTCCATCAGAGCTCTTGGGTGACAAGGTCATTGTCAATGAGCAGTAACAGTTTGAAAGGAGTCTTTTTTTCTGAGCAGTAGGTCTCAACAGTGGCTTAAACTATTCAGTAAACCATGTTGTAAATAGATGTGCTGTCATCCAGGCTTTGTTTTTCCATTTTAGAGCACAGGCAGAGTAGATTTAGCATAATTCTTAAGAGCCCTGGGATTTTGGAATGGTAAGTGAGCATTGGCTTCAACTTAAATTTACCAGCTGCATTATTCCCTAACAAGAAAGTCAGCCTGTTCTTTGAAGCTTTGAAGCCAGGCATTGACCTCTTCTCTAGCTCTGAAAGTGCTCGATGGCATCTTCTTCAAATACAAGGCTGTTTCATCTACATTGAAACTCTGTTTAGTGTAGCCACCTTCATTAACTATCTTAGCTATATCTTCAGGATAACTTGCTGCAGCTTCTACGTCAGCACTTGCTGCTTCATCTTGCACTTTTATGTTGTATGTTGGCTTCTTTTCTTAAACCTCATGAACCAACCTCTGCTACATTCAAACTTTTCTTCTGCAACTTCCTCAGTTCTCTCAGTCTACATAGAATTTAAGAGAGTTCGGGGCTTGCTCTGGATTAGACTTTGGCTTAAGGGAATGTTGTGGCTTGTTGGATCTTCTATCCAGACCACTAACTTTCTCCATATCAGTAATAAGGCTGTTTGACTTTCTAATCATTCACTGGAGTGGCACTCTTAATTTCCTTCAGGAACTTCCTTTGCATTTCCAACTTGGCTAACTGTTTAGCACAAGAGTCCTAGCTTTCGGCCTATCTTGGCTTTCAACATGTCTTCCCCATTAAGTTTAATCATTTTTAGCTTTTGATTTAAAGTGAGAAATGTGTGACTCTTCCCTCACTTGAACACAAGAAGGCCATTGTAAGGTTATTAACTGACCTAATTTCAATATTGTTGCATCCCAGGCAATAGGGAGGCTTAAGGAGAGGGAGAGAGATGAGCAGTCAAAACACACACATTTATCATCAACTTTTCTCTATCTTACGTGCAAACAGTTCTTGCCACCCCAAAACAATTGCAATAGTAAGATCAAAGAACACAGAACACAGTTCACTATAATAAATATAATAATAATGAAAAGGTTTGAAATACTGAGAGAAATATCAAAATGTGACAAAGAGGCACAAAATGAACAAATGCTGCTGGAAAAATTGTGCTGATAGACTTGCTCGATGCAGGGTTGCCACAGACCTTCTATTTGTAAAAAAAAAAAATGCAACATCTGCAAAGTGCAATAAAGCAAAGCACAGTTAAATGATGTATGCCTGTACTCTGTATTTCTTGAAAAAATATGTAACTAAATATTCCACCTTGGTGATGTACTACAATATGTTTAACCTATCCACTAATATTGAATATTTAAATAGCTTCCATTTTCCTCTGTTAAATATATTCTATGATGACTGATGATGAAATCAAAGATGACACAAACAGATGGAAAGATATACCATGTTCTTGGATTGGAAGAATCAACATTGTGAAAATGACTCTACTACCCAAAGCAATCTACAGATTCAGTGCAATCCCTATCAAATTACCAATGGCATTTTTCACAGAACTAGAACAAAAATGTTTACAATTTGTATGGAAACACAGAAGACCCCGAATAGCCAAAGCAATCGTCAGAAAGAAAAATGGAGCTGGAGGAATCA
>NC_041229.1:60920204-60950395 GCF_002837175.3 Physeter macrocephalus | reverse complement strand
ACAAAGGATTAATCTCCAAAATATACAAGCAGCTCATGCAGCTCAATATTAAAAAAACAAACAACACAATCCCAAAATGGGCAGAAGACCGAAATAGACATTTCTCCAAAGAAGACATACAGATTGCCAACAAACACATGAAAAGATGCTCAACATCACTAATCATTAGAGAAATGCAAATCAAAACCACAATGAGGTATCGCCTCACACCTGTCAGAATGGCCATCATCAAAAAATCTACAAACAATAAATGCTGGAGAAGGTGTGGAAAAAAGGGAACCCTCCTGCACTGTTGGTGGGAATGTAAATTGATACAGTCACTATAGAAAACAGTATGGAGGTTCCTTAAAACCTAAACATAGAACTACCATATGACCCAGCAATCCCACTACTGGGCATATACCCTGAGAAAGCCATAATGCAAAAAGAGACATGTACCACAATGTTCACTGTAGCACTATTTACAATAGCCAGGACATGGAAGCAACCTAAATGTCCATAAACAGATGAATGGATAAAGAAGATGTGGCACATATATACAATGGAATATTACTCAGCCATAAAAAGAAATGAAATTGAGTTATTTGTAAAGAGGTGGATGGACCTAGAGTCTGTCATACAGAGTGAAGTAAGTCAGAAAAACAAATACCGTATGCTAACGCACATATATGGAATCTAAAAAAAAACGGTACTGATGAACCTAGTGGCAGTGCAGGAATAAAGATGCAGATTAGAGAACGGACTTGAGGACATGGTGGGGAAGGGTAAGCTGGAACGAAATGAGAGAGTAGCACTGATATATATATACTACCAGATGTAAAATGTATGGCTAGTGGGAAGCTGCTGCATAGCACAGGGAGATCAGCTCGATGCTTTGTGATGACCTAGAGGAGTGGGTTAGGGAGGGTGGGAGGGAGGCTCAAGAGGGAGGGGATATAGTGATACATATATACATATAGCTGATTCACTTTGTTGTACAGTAGAAACTAACACAACATTGTAAAACAATTATACACCAATAAAGACATTAAAAAAATACATTCTGTGATGAAACATAGAAAACAAACTTATGTATACCAAAGGGGAAAGAGGGGGGATAAATTAGGAGTATATACACACCACTATATATAAAATAGGTAAGCAACAGGATTTACTGTGTAACACAGGGGAAAATATTCAATATCTTGTAAAAACATAATGAAAAATTATCTGAAAAAATTATATATAACTGAATCACTTTGATGTACATCTGAAACTAACAGAATATTATAAACCAACTATACTTCACTAAAAAAATTCTGTGATGAGTATATTTATAGATAAACTTCTGTATGTTTTCCAGATTATTTTATTTAAATATTCAATATTCAAAAGAAGGAAATTATTATGGCAATGTTTCTATTTCTATGTAGTTTTCATTGACGTAATTTTCTCAAACTTTAATAATTATAGTTCTTTTTTTGTGACGAAGTTAAATTTTTTCACTGGCAACCTACTCTGTGCCAGGCACTTTGCAATACAAGAGTGAACAACACAGGTGCCTTTGTGGAATTTATGGTACAGAGACAAAAAGCAAAATCCTCCAGTTAAGTATTTTTGTTCATTAGTACTTTGCTGCCATATATTTAGAACTTGTGGGAGCTCTTGATATTTTAAAGTTATAAACTGATTTGGGGGCCACTTTTACTTCCAAATATTTTCCAGGTTTTGTTCCAAAATAATGTTCATTCACTTTCTTATAGACTAACGCTGCTTTGAGACTCATGCTATCTCCCTTCTACTCTTCAATGCTGTCTTAAGTTCTTTTCAATTCCCTCATAAACAAATGCATGCAAGTCATTACATTAGTATTAGAGGGACTTCGGTGTCTATGTGGAAAGTTAATTCTTCATCCTGTGCTCTTGATTCCATTTCTTCCTAATCTGAGTTGTCTTTCCCTTCACTCTACTGTAGTTATGCACTCCCATAACCACCTCTTTTCTCCTCTTCCAAATTCTCTAATTCAAACAGCCCACTGTCCAGCCACAAGTACTTAAGCCCAAGTATGTCTTAACTATGCCTGTTCTTTAAGCCTCACAAAAACTGCTAATCTAGTAACACTACAATTTTCTTTCCAAACCACCAACCCACTCTGTGATTCTTAAGTTTAGATTCCATGCTCTTCATTATAATAAATCTCTTCTAAGTATGCTCAAATCTTTTAAATCTTTTTCTCCATTCTTTCTGGCCCATCCCAAAATTATTATACACCGAATAAATAACTAGATTTGGGTGGTCACCCAGAGAAGAGAATGGTGCCAATAAATGATTACCAACCTAGACTACCAACAGAGCCCAGCAAGTTTACACATTTGCTCAAGTCAGCTCATTCTCCCACTCCACCTAATGAATGCTTCGTGTATACACCCTAGTCAAACCTCCAACCTTGATTCAAGAACCCACCTCTCTACCTTTGGCAGAAAAGGTAGCCTACTAAATCAGAACTGATCAGTGAGAAAACCACACAAATTCAAGACACTAAATCTTAAAACACAACTACATCTTCTCCTACATTCTCTTCATTCCTTCTTGCTGGAGGAACTGTCTCTCCTGTCAAGTAATAATCCCTCCATTTGTTCTCTGGACACCAATAAGAAAGGTTACCCTGAGCATTCATAGTCATGAGCCTGCAAAGAATTATTTGGGCTAAAACTTGCAGTGATTGTATAGTCTGGGGAGGAAAATGTTGATAAATTAACCAATAGCTGTCCTGGTAAGGAGGGTCCAATGAGATGTCAAATGAGCATATGAAAAAATACCCAATATCATCATACTTCATTAAGGAAATGCAAATTAAAACAACAATGAGATACCACTATACACCTATTGGAATGGCTAAAATCCAGTACACTAACAATACCAAATGCTGGTAAAAATGTGGATCAATAGGACTCTTATTCATTGCTGGTAGAAATGCAAAATGGTAAAGACACTTTAGAAAACTGTTCTGCAGTTTCCTACAAAGCTAAACATACTCTTACCACATGATCCAGCAATCACACTTCTTAGTATTTACCCAAAGGAGCTGAAAATTTATGCCTAAACAAAAACCTGCACACAGACATTTACGGAATCTTTATGCATAATTGCCAAATTTTGGAAGAACCAAAATGCCTTTGAACAGGTGAATGGATGAACAAACTTAGGTACATCCGAACAATGGAATATTATTCAGCAATATAAAGAAGTGAGGTAAGACAAAAAGACATGAAGGAATTTTAAAAGCATTATACTCAGCAAAATAAGGTGCTCTGTAAAGGTTACGTGCTGTATGATACCAACCTTATGACATTCTGGAAAAAGGCAAAACTATGGAGACAGTAAAAAAAAAAAATCTATGGCTTTCAGGAATTTTGAGAGAGCAGGAGAGGGATGAATAGGGGCATACAGGGATTTTTAGGGCATTGAAAATATTCTGAATAGTACTATAATGGTAGATACATGTCATTATACATTTTTCAAAGCCCATAAACTATACAACACAAAGAGTGTACCCTAATATAAGCTACAGTCTTTCATTAATAATAATGTATCAGTATTGGTTCATTAACTGTGACAAATGTGCCACACTAATGCAAGACACTAATAATAGGGGAAACTCTTTGATCAAAGGAGGAGGAAGGGGGTAGGGTGTATATGGGAACTCTCTTTACTTTCTACTCGATTTTTCTATAAACCTAAAACTACTCTTAAAAAATAATATCTATTAATTTTTTAATGCAATCCTTGAAATTAAAAAAATTAAAACAATGGATTGGTTAAACAGCTTATTAGACAGAGCTAAGGAAATCGTTAGAAACTTAAAGATAGATTTAAAAAATGTGTCCCAATGTGACACAAAGAAATAAAGAGTTACAAAATAATAAAGAGAGGTTAAATTACTTGTAGGATAAAGACGGACAATAGAACTTTTTTTTTTTTTTTTTTTTTTTTTTTTTTGTGGTATGCGGGCCTCCCTCTGTTGTGGCCTCTCCCGTTGCGGAGCACAGGCTCCGGACGCGCAGGCTCAGCGGCCATGGCTCACGGGCCCAGCCGCTCCGCGGCACGTGGGATCCTCCCAGACCGGGGCGCGAACCCGGTTCCCCTGCATCGGCAGGTGGACGCGCAACCACTGCGCCACCAGGGAAGCCCCCGGACAATAGAACATTTAAAAAGAACATCTTTCCCATATCAGGGAAGTTTTCAACTATAATCTCTTCAAATATTTTCTCAGTCCCTTTTTTTTTCTCTTATTCTTCGGGGACCCCTATAATTCGAATGTTGGTGCATTTAATGTTGTCCCAGAGGTCTCTGAGACTGTCCTCAATTCTTTTCATTCTTTTTTCTTTATTCTGCTCTACAGTAGTTATTTCCACTATTTTATCTTCCAGGTCACTTATCTGTTCTTCTGGCTCAGTTATTCTGCTATTGATCCCTTCTAGAGAATTTTTAGTTTCATTTATTGTGTTGTTCATCACTGTTTGCTCTTTCGTTCTTCTAGGTCCTTGTTAAACGTTTTTTGTATTTTCTCCATTGTATTTCCAAGATTTTGGATCACCTTTACTATCATTATTCTGAATTCTTTTTCAGGTAGACCGCCTATTTCCTCTCCATTTGTTAGGTCTGTTGGGTTTTTGCCTTGCTCCTTCATCTGCTGTGTGTTTCTCTGTCTTCTCATTTTGCTTAACTTACTGTGTTTGGGGTCTCCTTTTCGCAGGCTGCAGGTTCATAATTCCCGTTGTTTTTGGTGCCTGTCCCCAGTGGCTAAGTTTGGTTCAGTGGGTTGTGTAGGCTTCCTGGAGGAGGGGATTAGTGCCTGTGTTCTGGTGGATGAGGCTGGATCTTGTCTTTCTGGTGGGCAAGTCCACATCTTGTGGTGTGTTTTGGGGTGTCTGTGGCCTTATTATGATTTTACACAGCCTCTGTGCTAATAGATGGAGTTGTGTTCCTGTCTTGCTAGTTGTTTGGCATAGGGTGTCCAGCACTGTAGCTTGCTGGTCGTTGAGTGGAGCTGGGTCTTGGCGTTGAGATGGAGATCTCTGAGAGGTTTCCGCCGTTTGATATTACGTGGAGCTGGGAGGTCTCTTGTGAACCCGTGTCCTGAACTTGGCTCTCCCATCTCAGAGGCACAGCCCTGATGCTTGGCTGCAGCACCAAGAGCCTTTCATCCACACGGCTCAGAATAAAAGGGAGAAAGAAAAGGAAGGAAGAAAGAAAGAAGAAGATAAAATAAAATAAAATAACGTAAAATAAAATAAAGTTATTAAAAATAAAAATAATTATTAAGAAAAAAATTTTTTAAGTGATAAAAAAGGACAGACAGAACCCTAGGACAAATGGTGAAAGCAAAGCTATACAGACAAAATCACACACAGAAGCATACACATACACGCTCACAAAAAGAGGAAAAGGGGAAAAAATAATCTATCTTGCTCCCAAAGTCCACCTCCTCGTCGCCTGAGGGCGTCTGTTCTTCGCTCAGACAGGACGGGGTTAAAGGAGCAGCTGATTCGGGGGCTCTGGCTCACTCAGGCCGCGGGCGGAGGGAGGGGTACGGATGCAGGGCGAGCCTGCGGCGGCAGAGGCCGGCATGACGTTGTACCAGCCTGAGGCGCGCCGTGCGTTCTCCCGGGGAAGTTGTCCCTGGATCCCGGGACCCTGGCAGTGGCGGGCTGCACAGGCTCCCGGGATGGGAGGTGTGGACAGTGACCTGTGCTTGCACACAGGCTTCTTGGTGGCGGCAGCAGCGGCCTTAGCGTCCCATGCCCGTCTCTGGGGTCCGAGCTGATAGCCACGGCTCGCGCCCGTCTCTGGAGCTCCTTTAAGCAGCGCTCTTAATCCCCTCTCCTCGCGCCCCAGGAAGCAAAGAGGGAAGAAAAGGTCTCTTGCCTCTTCTGCAGTTCCAGACCTTTTCCCGGACTCCCGCCTAGCCGTGGCGCACTAACCCCTTCAGGCCGTGTTCACGCAGCCAACCCGTCCTCTCCCGGCTTCTGACCGAAGCCCGAGCCTCAGCTCCCAGGCCCCCGTTCAGTAGGTGTTCTGTAGGAGTTGTTCCACATGTATATGTATTTCTGATGTATTTGTGGGGAGGAAGGTGATCTCTGCGTCTTACTCTTCCGCCATCTTGAAGCTCCTCCCCAAACTGATAGAACTATAAGGAAAAAGAGACAAATCTACATTTATAATTGGGGATTTAATAGCCCATTCTCACTAATTGATACAACTACTAGACAGTAAATCTGCAAAGATAGAGAAGGCCTGAATAACACCACCAACAAATTCTAATGGACATGTATAAATCAGTCCATCCATCAACAGCAGAATATATTTTTTCAAGATTCTGGAGATCATGGAAAAAATAAACCACATCCTGGGTCACAAAACAAACATCAAAAATATTAAACATGCACAGCAAAGAAAACCATTAATGAAATGAAAAGACAACCTACAGAATGGGAGAAAATATCTGCAAACAGTACAACCAACAGAAGTTTACTTTACAAAGTATACAAACAGCTCATACAACTCAATAACAAAAAAACAAACAACCCATCAAAAGATGGGCAGAGACCTAAATAGACATTTCTCCAAAGAAGACATACAGATGGCCAATAAGCACATAAGAAGATGCTGAACATCACTAATTAGAGAAATACAAATCAAAACTACAATGAGATATCACTTCACACGAGTCAGAATGGTCATCATTAAAATGTTTAAAAATAACAAATGCTGGAGAGGGTGTGGAGAAAAGGGAACCCTCCTACACTGTTGGTGGGAATGTAAATTGGTGCAGCAACTATGGAAAACTGTATGGAGGTTCCTCAAAAAACTAAAAATAGAGTTGCCACATGATCCAGCAATTCCATTCCTGGGCCTATATTTGGAGGAAACTCTAATTTGAAAAGATACATGCACCCCCAATGTTCATTGTAGCTCTATTTACAATAGTCAGACATGGAAGCAACCTAAATGTCCATTGACAGAAGAATGGATTAGGAGGATGTGGTACTTATATGCAATGGAATATTACTCAACCATAAAAAGAACAAAATAATGACATTTGCAGCAACATGGATGGACCCAGAGATTATCATACTAAGTGAAGTAAGTCAGAAAGAGAGACAAATAGCATATGATACCACTTATAAGTGGAATCTAAAATATAACAAAAATTAACTCATTTACAAAACAGAAACAGTCTCACAGCCATAGAAAACAAGCTTATGGTTACCAAAGGGGAAAGGGGGTGGAGGAGGGATAAATTGGGAGTTTAGGATTAGCAGATACAAAGTACTATATAGAAAATAGATAAACAACAAAATAGATATAGAAAATAGATAAACTATATAGAAAATAGATAAATATATATACATATACACTTATAACTGAGTCACTTTGCTATGCACTGGAAACTAGCACATTGTAAATCAATAAAATAAATAAAACTTCAATGAAACAAAAAAGCATGAACATAATCATAATGACAGCAAATATATATATAAAACCTCTAAGTCTATAGATGCCTTTCCAAGTACTTTATGTATAATATCCCATGTAATCCTCACTCAAATTCTCTGTTGATTAAATAATCTTTCATTTTTAAGTTTTAAAAACTAAAATATAGAAATTGATGTAAACAACATTCAAATCATAGCTTAAGAATTTTCAAACATTAAACAATGAAAAAGACAAAGTGTATTTCACAAATATAGCTATTAATGTTTGTCTTTTTTAAACTAATGAAGTATTACTTTGCCATTAAAGAGAATGAAATAATGCCATTTGCAGCAACATGGATGGACCTAGAGATTATCATACTAAGTGAAGCAAGTCAGACAGAGAAAGAGAAATGTTGTATGATATAGCTTATATGTGGAATCTAAAAAGAAATGATACAGATGAATTTATTTACAAAACAGAAACAGACTCACAGATTTAGAGAACAAACTTATGGTTACTGGGGGGAAGGGTGGGGGAAGGGATAGTTAGGGAGTTTGTGATTGACATGTACACACTGCTATATTTAAAATGGATAACCAACAAGGACCTACTGTATAGCACATGGAACTCTGCTCAATGTTATGTGGCAGCCTGGATGGGAGGGGAGTTTCTGGGAGAATGGATACATGGATATGTATGACTGAGTCGCCTTGCTGTGCACCTGAAATTATCAGAACTTTGTTCATCAGCTATACTCCAAAATAAAATTAAAAGTTTAAAAAAATACTGCACAAATAATTAAACTAAATATAATAGAGAAAATATAATTATTGTTTTTTTAAAAAATGAAAATAGAAAAGAACAACATAGAACTTTCAAGAGTTAAATGAGCAAAGACAGGAAGAGCCAGATCATTTACAAGTTAAAGGACCCAAGAGAACAGACTTTAAAAATAAAACAGAAATTGGTTTGTCCCTACCTCTTCCATTGATCTTGGCAGAGTTTCAGTTTCCTCGGTATCATGCTTATTGCATGGAGCTGCAATTTGCTAATCACTAAACAAATGATAGCTATCTTTAACTCACAAGAAGAAATAAGACTATCCAACAAATATTCAAACTCAGTAGTAATCAAAAAACTGTCAGCAAAAAAAACAAATTCAGCTAACTTGCAGGATACAAATCAATACACAAAAATCAGTTCTGTATCTATACACTAATAACAAACGATCCAAAAGAGAAATTAATACACAATTCCATTTACAATTACATAAAATGAATAAACTATCTAGGAATAAATTTAACCAAAGAGATGAAAGACCTGTACCCTAAAAACTATAAGACATTTGTGGAAGAAATTGAAGAAGACACAAACAAATGGGAAATTATTTTGTGGTCATGGATTGGAAGAACTCATATTGTTGAAAGAACCATACTACCCAAGGCAATCTACAAATACAATGCAACTACAAATACAATGCAACCCCTATAAAAATTCCAATGGCATTTTTCAGAGATATAGAAAAACAATACTAAAATTTGTATGGAGCCACAAAAACCCCAAATAACCAAACCAATCTTGAGAAAGAACAAGCTAGAGGCATCATGCTTCCTGAGTTCACACTATATCACAAAGCCATGGTAATCAAACAGTATGGTATTGGCATAAACTCAGACACATAGATCAATGGAACAGAAAAGAGAGCCAAGTAATCAAACCATCCATATAAAGTTAATTGATTTACAACAAAGAAGACAAGCACATACAATAGGGAAAGGACAGTCTCTTCAACAAATGATCTTGGGAAAACTCAACAGCCACATGCAAAAGAGTGAAACTGGACCCCTCTCTTATACCATTCATAAAAATCAATTCAAAATGGATTAAAGACTTGAACAGAAGACCTGAAACTGTAAAATGCCTAGAAGGAAACATAGGCAGTAAGCCATGTGACATTGGTCTTGGTGATAATTTCTTGAAACTGACACCAAAGGCAAAAGTAAAATAAACAAGTGAGATTACATCAAACTAAAAAGCCTCTGAACAGCAAAGGAGACCATCAACAAAATGGAAAGGCAACCTACCAACTGGGGAAAAAATATTTGCAAATCGTATATCTCGTAATGAAATAAAATTTATATTTTAAGGCAGGAAAAGAACATTTAAACTTAAGATCCTTCTCTCTGTCTGTCTGGGCTTCCTCCTTCCCTCCCTAATGTGCAATGTGCATCTGCCTTACACATTAAACAGATCTCCTCAAAGGGAGAAATGTTTCTCAATCACAAAGAGCAATGTGTTTCTTCCTTTCTTCTGAAGCTAACACTGTAACTTCTTAAAATATCAGCCTTCTTTCCAACTCTGTAGGGGGTCATGGTGACTTGCTGTTCACTTTGTACCTACTTATCTGGACTATGTACCTTTGGTGAACTTTATGTAAAATGTCATTATGTCATTTGATGTATGATCCTTTGTCTCAAAAATGTTCTCTGCCTTCGACTTCTAAGAGACAGAACAGTTCTCAGAGATTCCGAGGGTCTGTCTCCTGGGTTATAATCCTCAATTTGGCTCGAAAAAAATTCTCTTTTTCTTCTCAATTTGATTGTTAATTGAATTTTTCAACAATGGTAAGGGCTTAATATCCAAAATATATGAAGAACTCATACAGCTCAATAGGAAAAACTGAAACAATCTGATTTTAAAATGAGCAGAGGATCTGAATAAACATTTTTCCAAAGAAGACATACAGATGGCCAACAGGTACATGAAAAGGAGCTCAGCATCATTAATCATCAGAGAAATACAAATGAAAACCACAAGGAGATGTCATCTCACACCTTTGCAATGGATATTATCAAAAAGACAAATAACAAGTGTCAGTGAAGATGTGAAGAAAAGGGAACCACCGTGCACTGTTGGTGGGAATGTAAATTGTTGCAGCCACTACAGAAAAGAGTATGGAGGTCCCTCAAAAAATTAAAAATATAGCTACCATGTGATCCTCAAATTGCACTTCTGGGTATTTATCTGAAGGAAATGAAAATACTGACTCAAAAATCATCTGCACCCCCAGGTTTATTATTGCAGCATTATTTACAATAGCTAAGGCATGGCGACAACCTAAGTGTACATGGATGCATGGATAGATAAAGAAAATGCAGCATATATATCATGAAATATTATTCCAGATTAAAAAAGAAATAAATCCTGCCATTTGTGATAACATAGATGGAACTTGATGACATTATGTCAAGTGAAATAGGTTAGACAGAAAAAAATAAATACTGTGTGATATCACTTGTATGTGAAATCTAAAAAAGTTGAGGGCTTCCCTGGTGGCGCAGTGGTTGAGAATCTGCCTGCTAATGCAGGGGACACGGGTTCGAGCCCTGGTCTGGGAGGATCCCACATGCTGCGGAGCAGCTAAGCCCGTGAGCCACAACTACTGAGCCTGCGCGTCTGGAGCCTGTGCTCCGCAATGAGAGACCGTGATAGTGAAGAGGCCCGCGCATCGCGATGAAGGGTGGCCCCCGCTTGCCGCAACTAGAGAAAGCCCTCGCACAGAAACGAAGACCCAACACAGCCAAAAATAAATATTAAAAAAAAAGAAAAAGTTGAGCTCAGAGAGATTGGTAATAGAAAGGTGGTTGCCAGAGTCTGGGGGTGGGGGAAAGGAGGAGATGTTGGTCAAAGGGTACAAACTACCAGTTAGAAGAGGACTAAGTTCTCAGGATAATAACAGCATGGTGATTAGAGTGAACAACACTGTGTCATATACTTGAAAGTCGATAACACTGTACATCTTAGATGTTCTCACCACAAAAAAAGGAAATGATAGTTTTGTTCGATGATGGAGGCGTTAACTAATGCTACTGTGGTAATCATGCTGTAAAAAACTAAGTGTGTAGGAACAACAAGATATACACCTTAAATTACACAATGTTGTATGGCAATTATATCTCAATAAACCTGGGAGAAAATATTTTCTACAAGTTTAGAGATGTTATCCCAAGACAAAGCACGGATATATTTGGAGTATGGCATGAATTGGGAAAGGTAAAGAGTTAATGAGCTGGTGGGTCAATGGAAGTGCAGATTCCTTGGAAATTGATCTAGGAAGTACTGCATTAAAGGAGGCCAAAAAACAGTCCTTGACTGCCCAGCTGATGAGATCACTGAAGATCATGGTCTGATGTGAAGATTGAGGGACTTCCCGTTCTTCAACATTCTCCTGGTACATAGCACCCATCATATACCACATTAGCATTTTCCCATTACACAAGGGATCAGCCTCAGTCTCCCAAAGGGTTTTGGAAATGTGATTCAAGCAATTCACTTACATTCCTGTACTCTGACATATATGTGATAAGATATAAATTATAGTATAATAAAAATACCTGAAACCCTAAGAATCACTGATTCTAAGAAAGTCACTTAGCTACATAGAAAGACATAAAGGAATGCAGGTTTATATGTGATCGTTCAGGGATGTCACAAGATGTCTCAAAGGATGAGAAACTCAGTGACGATTAATTGAAAAAAATGTGAAACCAGAGCATTGTTCTCATTTATTCTATTACCAAAGATCAGGTTAGTGATATGTAAGATGTAAGACTTTGGGAAGTCCTATTTCTAGCCACATACTCTGTGCAGGATGGAGCTTACTCAGTCAAACATGACACTGCTCACTGTACTGCTTTGACAGTAGAAACTGGAAGTTCAGTACCTACCTGGTGAACATTCTACAGAAACAATTCACTAAACTATTACCTACTGTGTCAGTTTACCACTAGCATTTATATCCACCAGTTCCATAGTTCACATCATGGATAGCTAGAGATGCTGAAAACACTGTTCCTCCTCCAAAGTTATTTCTGCATTTGGAAAAAATATGTGAGCTACCTGCTCTCGAATTTGCTCGGTCTTGATCCCATAAGTGATGGGATTCAGCATAGGTGGAGCCAGAATGCACACATTATCCAACAAGATGTGAATATGAGGTGGAACCTGGCTTCCAAACTGCTGAGTAAGCGTTGTGATGATTGCAGGCCCATGAAAGAGGATGATGATGCAGACATGAGAGCCACACGTGTTGAGAGCCTTGTGACAAGCATCTTGGGAAGGCACGTGGAAGACACCATGGAGAATAAGTGTGTAGGAAACGAAAATTAATAGGACATCTAAGACCACTGTTGACATTATAACAAAGAGTCCATACCAGATGTTTACTCGTATGTCATTACAAGCATATTTGGCCAAGCCAATGTGTTCACAACAGGTGTGTGGAATTATATTACTTTGGCAGAAAGTCAATCTTTTCAGAAGAAATATCATGGGGAAAATCATACAATAACTTCTCAGAAAGATGGTAACACCAATTTTCCCAATCAGTGTGTGTGTAAGAATAGTGGTGTATCTCAGTGGGTAGAAGCATATGGCAATGTAGCAGTCAAATGCCACCACCAGCAAGGTCCCTGACTCAGACATGAAAGTGCTGTGTGTAATGAAGAACTGTGTGATGCAACGATTCAAGGAGATCTCCCCAGCACAGAACCAGAAGATGGCCAATGCCTGAGGTACTATGCATATGGAGAGGACAAAGTCTGCCCCAGCCAGCATGCAGAGGAAGAGGTACATGGGTTCATGGAGGCTGTGCTTTGTCACAATAATGAAGATGAGAAGGCTGTTCCCAGATAGGGTAATGACGTATGAAAAGAAGAAAGGGATGGAAACACACATGTGCTGGTCCTCTAGGCCAGGGATGCCCAGCAAGTGGAAGACTGTGTGACTGACACCAGTGTGGTTTAAGGAAACATACCCATGGATACCACCAGAGACATCACCTCATACTCACAGAGATGAAAAATCCAGATTTTCCTGGAATATTCTTTTGGCATATCTCACACTCTCTATCTTCTCTGAACATGCAAATAATAAGAAACATAAAAAGTCAATAGGGTATGTTCTCTGCTTCAATGAGTGACAGTCTAAATAAAAGATATGCATATCTCCAGATAATCAAACAAAACATATCATTGTATATATTTCTCCTACCAACAGAGGCTTATGAATATTCAAAGGAAATCATTACATATACCTGTGAAGGCTGTAACAAGAGGTTTCTTTAATATAAACTTGAACTTCACCTTGTGGTGGATGGTTTATCATAAAGAGAATGAAAAGAGAACGTAGTAATATGGAAAATGTAGGTATTCAAATTGAAGTATACCATTTATTAACAGTGTTCGTTCAGATCCAGGCGGCTATGCACAGGAAATATTGAAGAAAGCAGCGTGTGGGGTCATACAGGTAGATTTGGCCTAACTGATGGAAATGAGATTTAAAATCTCTGAATTCACCACATACAATTTGCACACTTGTGAAGGGATTCAGTAGACAAGGTTAAGGAATAACACTGACAGGGCCTGTGTGCCTGAGGTGACACACTGTTCATGCTCACATCTTAGGAACTACGTTTAGAAATGACTGAAATTGGAAAATAAGGCATTAGTGCTGGGAGGGGATGGGGATGACATTTGGAAGATTTTTCTGCAGGCGGAAATATTGTCATTTGGTTCTTAGTGTACATTCATTCATTCATTAATCCAGATGCAGAAAAAAATGGGAAACTTCCAGGATCCTAGGGGTTTAAGTTTGAGAGTGAAGCAAACTTTAAGCAGGTGGTTTTAGAAAATTGGAGACAAATGTTGATTCTTTCTGTTGATGGGTATCTCAGAATATCTATCTCAGTATAAGTTATGTCTTAGGCTCATTAACAGTTTATCTTCCATCCCAGGTTACCTCTCTTGGTGCCTCTGTTTTTTCTTTGAGGGGAGGAAAATCAACTCCTATAACCATCATCCCAGTGATGGAAGAAACTGTTCTACAATTAGAGTTACTGGTCAAGAGAGTCTAGTCACTGGCCTTGATACAGGGAACTGTCTCTGGAGAGCATAGGGCTGCTCTGTGAGAAGGAAAAAGCCAGAAAGACACAATTCAACACAGAGAGGGGCTTGAGAAGGGAGGAGATGATAGAAGCTGAGGATGGGTGTGTGTTTGGAGAAAAGGAGTAAAAGGGAAGTGCTGTTTGTTTTTTTGGTTTTTTTACACTGAAAAATGGAAGCCAGGGAACTCAGGAGTATTTGCCCGTTTGGTCTCCTGATAGAGTGACTTTGGTGTAATACACATTCATCCTAGAAATTCCCTTTCAAATGTCTCCTGTCTCATGTTTTCTTCTCACATCTGCCTAAGTGGGCCTGGAGGTCTCCTCTTTCCACACTCTGCTTTAGGAACCCCAGCACAGATCCCAGACATCTCAGGGCTCCTCTCATATTTGCCAAGACATATCTGCAGTCTAAGTCAGTATCTCCATCTTCTAATGCCCGGTCCACTTTTTGAGCACTAGTTATTTTTTGGATGATGACTCTTTATTTACTAACTTTCAGGAACATCAGATAGACCATGTATTCTCACCTCCCTCCCCAGACCTCACCCTCCACTTCTGCTAGAACCAACCAGATTTGTGTCTCTGGTCACTATCATTCCACACGTATGAACAGCCTCCAAGTGTCCTATACCCTCTGGCTTGTCTGGAACATAACACCTGCCCAGCACTTACCTTCGTCCTTGAACCAACCCCATCTGCAGGTGTATAATTCATTTATCAGCCTTAGACTGAGTCTTCAGAAACAGCCATTCAATTGGAGATGAAATTTACCTTGTTGCAGGATTTGGGCTCTTTATCCTCTGTCACGAGAGCCCTTGAGGGAAAGCACTTACACCAGGGCTCCAGGGACAGAACTGTCTCCAAGAGCCTCACCTTCTTCCTAAATGGGCTGGGTCTCTAAGACCACTTCACATCTTCCTCACTTCCTCTCACTCCTTTTCTCTCTTTTTCATCTCCAGATAATCTGACACATAAATCATCTACCATGTAAACCAGCCTTGCTTCAGGCCTATTGTAATGCAACAGGAATATAAATACTTACAATTAATATGGACTCATGGTTTCTAAAGTTTTATTCTTCATGAAAACAATTAATGAAATTCACATGAGTTTCAAATTCCAGAGTCATGAATACTGATGTTTACCTCTGTTGTCTAAGGGTATAGAATTGTACGAGCTTAGCAGTTAGTAGGAGACTTGTGAGTCTTGATGCCTTAGAACATTCCTCTATTTCATTTGCCTAACTAACTCCTTTAACTGCATTCAAGATTGTTCACTTTATCTTAATTTTCAGTTTGATCTGCAGAGGCCTACACATAGATAGCTTTCTTTGTTTATAAAGTCCTTGAAGTTCTCAGAGATTTTTGAATCTGTAAATTTATTGTTTTTATCACATTTGGATATATTCAGCAATTATTTCTTATAAAACATTTTTCTGTCCCCTTCTCTCATTTCATTTCGACATCCCAACAACAACACATATGTTAGACCTTTTGACATTGTTGCATTAGTATTTGAAAGTCTCTTGATTTTTCTGCATTTTCTGTCTCTTCTCCAGTTGGATAATTCTATTGAAAGATCTGATGGTCTATTTCCACAAGTAGGGTTACCTTGGTCAAGGGGTAAATGCATTTGTAGTTTTGTCCTATGTGTATAGATTCCCTTGGAGAGGCTACACTATCTTTCATTACTAACAGCAATGTATGAAAGTAACTTTTTCCTCACAAACTTGCCTGTAGACTATATTGTCAAGTCATTGAACATTTGTCAATCTGATAGTGTGTCGAGTGGGACTATCTGCACAAATGGATGGCAATAATTCTTCCCTCTGCTGTCCACACAAGACAACTCCTCCATCATGAGCTACAGTCTATTATCCACTCCCTTGCAACTGTGATGGCCTCATGACCTGCTTTGGCCAATGGAGTGAGGTGGAAGTATTATATCCTCTGCCCAGTGGATTTACAGTGAAGTGAAAGCAGGAACAACAGTCAGAATGTGAATATATAATCAAGAAGCAACATCGGGGTAGATTGGACTTGGGAAGTGAGGGAATTGAAATAAAATAATTACAAATGAAGCTACTGACACACTTATATTGTGAGGTTATTGCTTCTTGGATTATAAAGTATTTCTGCCATTTTTGGATTTTTTAAAATTGTTATTGTAAACAGACACACAAATACAGAAAATAAAACAAAACAAATGAATGGCCTAACAAATTCTTATAAGGCAAACATCACCCAGGTCAAGAAATAAAACTTGATCAGACGCACCTGCAGCTATGTCCATGTGCCCAGTCCCAGTCACAAAGCCATCCTTGGCATACCTAACCTTTCTAGTTACATGTATATTCATATCTTACAGCAATTTGCATCTAAATGCTGCCACTTCATCTTCAACAACCTTCTAAATATTCCATTTGCCTCTGCATCTTAACTGGAACCATGTCTGTCTACTCAAGAAACTGCTGTATTTCCAGCAGCACATCTAAATCTTTATTTCCCATTCCTCATGGTTAGACAGAACGATATTATTGTTAGCTACAATTACAACTTACAAACATAACTTCCCCTCCCTTTAGCAAAACTACCAACACCAGTGGTGTTCAGACCACATGGCAACTATTCTCCCACCATATTTAACTAACACCTGATCTAGCCCCATCCTCCCCACCCAATTTTTTTTAATGTAGCACCCGGAGGACCACAGAGAATTTAGCAGCTTTCTGGTCCAAATTCTGACTCAACTTTGGTGGATCTGAAGCTGGAAAGAACTTGCCACAATGAAGAACATCCTAAAATACTGGTAAAAGGACTGTCCAATGATGAAGATCAGGACTCGGCATCCTAGGACTGCACTCACCACGAGTAAGACCCGAAGATACCTTTGGAATGCTGCCAGCAGTTCGCAGTCCTGGCTAAACACTGTGGGTAACATCTACAGCTCCATGTAAATGATCTCTGTGTTCCAATCACCCCTTCTAATCTGTCTCTGACTCTCCGCACAAGGAAGCCCCATGTGCTGCAGGGGTTCAGGAGGAAACATGGGCCCAGGCAGCCTCCCAGGTGATCTTTAACTCACCTTCTGCTCTCATTCTTAGCAACTCCAGCAACCAAAAGTTTACCCACTCAATGCCCACGATGTTCAGGGTTTTGACATCTTCCTCAACTGCATCTTTTTTTTAAAGATTTTTGTGATGTGGACCATTTTTTTTAGTCTTTACTGAATTGGTTACAATATTGCTTCTGTTTTATTTTTTGGCTTTTTTCCTGCAAGGCATGTGGGATCTTAGCTCCCTGACCAGGGATCGAACCCCCACCCCCTACCTTGGAAGGTGAAGTCCCAACCACTGGGCTACCTGGGAAGTCCCTCAACTGCAATTTTCTAACTCTACAAGAGACACCAACTTCTACAGTTCCATCAAGAACTCTACCACTGGGCTTCCCTGGTGGCGCAGTGGTTACGAATCTGCCTGCCAATGCAGGGGACATGGGTTCAAGCCCTGGTCAGGGAAGATACCACATGCCACGGAGCAACTAAGCCCGTGAGCCACAACTACTGAGCCTGTGCGTTTGGAGCCTGTGCTCCGCAACGGGAGAGGCCGTGACAGTAAGAGGCCCGCGACAGTGAGAGGCCCGCGCACCGCGATGAAGAGTGGCCCCCACTCGCCGCAACTGGAGAAAGCCCTCGCTCGCACAGAAACAAAGACCCAACACAGCCAAAAATAAATAAATAAATAAATAAATTTATTTAAAAAAAAAAAAAAGAACTCTACCACTAGATCAAAATCGAAACAGTAAATTCACCAACATTAAAGTTCTAACTTTCCAATCTCTTTTTTTTTTTAATTTATGTATTTACTTATTTTTGGCTGTGTTGGGTCTTCGCTGCTGTGCGCGGGCTTTCTCTAGTTGAGGCCGTGACAGTAAGAGGCCCGCGACAGTGAGAGGCCCGCGCACCGCGATGAAGAGTGGCCCCCACTCGCCGCAGCTAGAGAAAGCCCTCGCGCAGCAGCGAAGACCCAACACAGCCATAAATAAATAAATAAAAATAAACAATTTGAACAAACAAACAAAAGAACACTTCTGGCTGCATTTAGAAGAGTGAATGGTTTCTAAATTATATACATGACAGAAGTCACACTCCAAATACAACGGGAAGTAATCAATACAGACAATAGCCATAGGGGGACAGGATGTTTTTAAAGGTTGGATTTGTCGCTCAGTATTTGTGGCTCATGGGCCCAGTTGCTCTGCGGCATGTGGGATCTTCCCAGACCAGGGCGCGAACCCGCGTCCCCTGCATTGGCAGGCAGATTCTCAACCACTGCGCCACCAGGGAAGCCCTCCAATCTCTTTTATATGTTTATGACCTATAAGGACTCTTAGACAAACAATGTTCCACCATCTATTTAATCCAGTCCCATTCCTTTTCACTTATTCACATACACTTTATATTTTGTTTTTTTAAAGTAAATGTATTATATTATTTTTAATTTTTATTGGACAATAGTTCATTTACAATGTTGTATTAGTTTCTACTGTACAGCAAAGTGAATCAGTTATACATATATATATCCACTCTTTTTTAGATTCTTTTCCCATATAGCTCATTACAGAGTTGAAAAGAGTTCCTTGTGCTATAGAGTAGGTCCTTATTAGTTATCTATTTTATATACACTTTATATTTTGTAATTCATCACTGTAATCACTCCATTTTAGCACCTGCAACATTTTACTCATCTGTCATATTTTCCTTGACTTGCCCAAACAGATAGGAACTCAATTAACAACATATTAAATTTTCCTCAAAATGGATTTTCCAGCAAAAATAATATCAACTGGACAAAACATTTCTATCTTCAGAACACCCAAAACTACCTAAAAATCTACTTCAATTTGGTGTTCCCATCACATGAAATGATCGCCTCAATGGATTATCCCCTCCTGGCACCTATCCTGACCCTCCCTACCAACCATCAGTGGAGAGACTTATCATAAAGGGTACTGAATCTACAAGGAAAGAAACCCTCACCGCCCTACCACCAGCACTGCCACATGAATGTACGTGCACCTGGTCACCTATGGTGAAAACCAGAAAATTGAGAGTGCTTCTAAATTTCTCCCTCTCTCTGCTCTTCAGCAAGTCCTATAATTTCAACTACAATATCTCTCTGGTCCCATATCTACTCCACCTCTCCAGAGCCACCACCCTACAACTGGGTCCACTCTTATCCTCAGGAATTACTGTACAAGCTAGTCCCAACAGGTCCAACTTTGCTCCAATCTGCCTACACTCTGTAAAGAAAGTCGACATCTACTTTGTGACATAACAAGTAACCTAATTCAACCAACACAACTACCTCTCCTTTATTTTCTCCTGCAAGTCACACAGAACCTGGTGCCACTGCTGATTAGAACCAAGAGTGTTTTACTTCCCAATAGTAAGGATCCACTTTCAGAGGAGCACAAAACTCAAAATGATGAATGTTTTAAGCATAAAGAAAATTCTCCTTAGGAAAGAATGCTTTTCTCCATGGAATTCAAATGGCTTGAACAATAAGAAACCAAGGGGATCCATTTGTAATATGCATCCCCTACCACAAATGAAAAGACACCTTTTCTTTAAATTAGAGGTTTTATTTTATTTAATGAGCTATTTAATTGAACAGATCATACCAGGATTTTAGTAATAAATGCCACCCATTATCTACCCTGAGTTTCTAATACAGTTGGCATTAGTAAAAGACATACAATCTAAAAATAAAAATATTTCAAAGTTCAAACATTTAATATAATCCTATCTCACGAAAAAAAAAAAATTAACATACACCTCGCCAGAAGGGCAAAAGGAAATTGATATAAATGGATGGAATACACAATGTTGTTGTTGTTTTTCCAGAGCATCCTTCAACACATCACTTATCCAGCACTCGATTATAAGTCGTGGTTTGTTCATCGGGAAAACAGAGTCCTCGAGGTTAACTTCCTTGCAGAGCCGTGTGAGCACTGAATTCTTTCTTCTGAGTCAAGTACCCACAACATTGTCCCTCAAATTGGAAGGGTTTGGATGCCGACTGGTGGTCCATGTTCCATTTCCCATGAAATATATTCTCCTCCACTTCCTTCCCTGGGTTGAAAAAAAGGGTACCTGAAAAATATCATAGAGATGGCCTTTAGTGGAAAGGGCTTTGAGGACTCTTCTCACAGAAAATACCGCTAGCCCAAAAGTCCAGGCACAAGTTCTTACTTACAGGCACTGACTTGAACTTACAAGTTCAAAGGAGCTGAAATCAGCCAAGATCTTCAGTAGAAGCAGACTGTGTGAAAAAAGTTCCCTCCTGTTTTCTCCTTCTCTGCCTGGAGCAACGCAGCCAGACTGCCTTCCATGTCTTCTGCCTGCTGGAGACCTTGACAGAGCTCACAGATGATCAGAGATCCAAGGGTGGCTAATTCCAGGGTGTCCTCTATGTCCACGTTGATCACGTGCACAGGCTGCCAGGTCTTCTGATCTCTGGCACACATATCTGCCACCACCCTGTTATAGACTCTCTCCGCACAGGTGAAGATGACATCGAAGGGATCTCTGCACTCTTGAAATCTTTCCGGGTGAGGCTTGATTCTGTCATTTCTTTTCAAGATGTGTAAGACTCCATTTCCTTTGTAGTATTTTCAGTCTTTACAGGAAAGGTCCTTGCGCATCATCTTATATGAAGTTGAAAAATCATAAGCCACTGGTTCCTTGGGTGCCAGTCTGGGAACCTCACGAGGGATCCCATTCCAAAAGACCTGACGCTGAAACCTTTCTTCCTGAGGATGCTGTGGGCTTCCATGCTCCTGTGTTTGTTACTCATACAGACCACAGCCATCCTGAGTGGAGAGGAGGGCATGATGGCGGCTCCTTGGAACTCCCAGCCAGATGAGTGGACTTCAGGGTCCAAGGGAACTCTGAAGCCAGGAGGTTGACTGGCTGGGTCCAGCTCTCCCAACCTGTGTTAGTGTCAAAAAAACGGAAACTGGGTTTATATGGAGTCACCTCCCCACAGTGGGAGGAGAATTCTTGATTGATGATTGGCTTAACTCTTGAGTGATTGGGTTTGGATAGTGGGCTCTGACCAGAGAACCCAATCCAGTCATCAGAACCGTCCAGTCGTTAAATCACCTGACCGTCTAAATCTCCACAAGTGTATGGCTACCCCGTGGGTGTGTCTTGAAATCTCCACTTAGCCCTATTGGTGCATCTGTGGATGGGGCTACGGTTGATATTAGGCAAATTACCTAGACTCCTCCAAAACTTGTCACCAGCCCCTCCAGTGACTTGAGAATATGTCTGTGAAAAACGTGTTTGAAACTTCCAAGCTCACACTTAAGTCAATTTTACATAAAATTACAAGGGTTGTTTCATATTCCTTTCACCAGCTGATACTCTAGAAGTGTAATTGTGTCAAATCTCAGGAGGATTCCTATAGTTTTGCCCATAAAGTAATAAAATGATTCACCAGTGTAAAAAGCGACTCCTGGAAAACATCCCTGCTGACAGTGTTTCAGGAGTTACAAGAACACTACACATCCTCCGATTGATTTTCTTGAATTCATGATGATTCTCCAGGGACTGGAGCGGCCTCCACCGGCTCTCCCGTGTCTTCAAGTACGGCTCTGTCGGACCATTCTATACTGAAATAGTCATTTATAATTCCGTTCCTTTTGTTAGTTTGCACAGTAGACTGAGCAAAGGACATAGATGTTGCCTGTGGGTCCTGGGAGCCTCACAAGGGATCCGGCTCCAAAAGCCTTGACACTGAACCCTTTCTTCATGAGGATGCTGTGGGCTTCCACGCTCCTATTCATGTTACTCATACAGACCACAGCCACCCAGAGCGAGGAGGAGGGCATGGTGGTCGCCACTTGGGACTCCAGCCAGACAGCTGGAGATTTAGGGGACTCTGAAGCCAGGGAGAAGACTGCCTCCGTCCAGCTCTTCCAACTAGGATACTTTCAAAAAACAGAGACCAGGCTTATATTAAGTCACCACCCACCCTTGGTGCCTGGAGAACTCTTGATTGATTGATTAATTGACTAATTGATTGGGTTAACTCTTGACTGACTGGGTTTGGATAGTGGGCTCTGACCAGAGAACTCAATCCAGTCATCAGAACAATCAGGTGATTAAATGAACTGAAAATCTAATTATTCACAAGGGTATGGTTACCCACTGGGAGCGTTTTGAAATCTCTAGTTAGCCCTGTTTGTTCACCTGTGTATGGGGTTACTATTGGTATTAGACAAAATACCTAGACCATTCCCAAGCTTGTCACGAGCTGCTCCAGTGACCTGTGAACACACATGTGGAAAACGTGTTTGAAATTTCCATGCTTACACTTAATTCAGTTATACATAAAATTAAAAGTGTTTTTGCATATTTCTTTCATACAATTGATACTCTACAAATGTAACTGTGTTAAATCAGAGGAAGGCACACATAGTTTTGTGTATAAAATCATAAAATGATTCACCAGAGTAAAAAGTGACTTCTGGAAAACATCCCTGCTGATAGTGTTTCAGGAGTTACAAGAACACCACACATTCTCCTTTTGATTTTCTTAAACTCATGATAATTCTTGAAAGACTCCAGTGGCCTCCACCGGCTTTCTGATGTCTTTTACACTCAGTCTCATAGTGGAATCCCCAAACCAGAAGCATCAACATCAACTGGGAATGTGTTAATGCAAAATTTGCAAATTTTGACCCCAATCAGTATCTCTGGGAGTGGAGCCCATAGAACTGTGTTTTTCAGAAACACTCATATGATTGTGTGTTACACCAAGGCTTAAGAGCACCTGCCTTGAAGCAGAGGTTTCTGCAACTTGACTGGACCTTGGAAGTCCCTGGGAAGTTGTAAAAAGCACTGTTTCAAGAATAGAAGAGAAGCAGGAAGATCTTAAAAGTCCTGTTAGAGAAAAGGCCAGGCATAAATGAAAATGTTGTCAGATCTTACATAAGTTGTGAAAAATTTTTGTTAGAGTCAGTGACCCAGACATAAAACATTTTTAAAAAATGAGACCTACTGTATAGCACAGGGAACTATTCTCATAATTTTGTAATAACCTATAAGGGAAAAGAATGTGAGAAAGAATATATATATGTATATATATGTGTGTATATATATATGTATGTGTATATATATATATATACACATATATACACCTGAATCACTTATACACCTGAATCACTGTGCTGTACAACTGAAACTAACACAACATTGTAAATCAACTATTCTTCAATTAAATATATATATATATATATATATAAAGAGGCACAAACTACTAGGTATAAAATAGATAAGCAACAAGGATATATTGTAGAGCACAGTGAAATACAGCCATTATCTTGTAGTAACTTTAAATGGAGTATAATCTATAAAATTTTGAATTACCTTGCTGTACCCCTTTTGCATATTGATATACAATATTACTAATGTAATACTGTATATCAACTATACTTCAGTTAAACAGTAAAGAATAGTGTAAAAAGATAAAATAAAATAAAATTTTTAAAGGAGAGAATTAAGGTCTCAGAGCCCAAATTATAACCATGACCCAAGGGGAGGATCATGTTTCAAAGGCATTGAGAAGCACTATGCTAAGCCAATCCTTGAAGGCCAGTTCATAAAATGGTGCTGTATAATTTGGACAGAGGTGAAGGGAGGAGACTGGAAGGATCAGCCATGGTTTGCTCATCTGGAAAATGGAGTTCCTGGATGGTAACTTCATTGCAGAGTGATGTGATCCCTGAATTGTCTCTTCCAAGGTAAGTACCTTGAGCATCGTCTCCCACATAGGAAGGGATTTTATGACTACTGGTAGTCCATGTTCCAATTTCCATAAAACGCTTTTCCCATCCATTTTCTTCCCTGGGTAGGTGCACCTGAAAAAAATCATACAAAGATATTTTAATGGAAAGGTCATTAAAGACACCTCTCCCAGAAAATACAGACTAGTTCAAAGTTCCAGGCACAAGTTCTGACGTCTGAAGAAGCCCAAGATCTTCAGTAGAAGCAGACCATGTGAAGAAAGCTCCTTCCAGTTTTCCCCTCCACTGCCAGGAGCAGCTGGGCCAGATGGCCTTCTAGGTCATCAGCATGCTGGAGGCATTGGCAGAGCTCACAGATAATCAAAGCTCCAAGGGTGGTGTCCTTCAGGGTGTCATCCATGTCCACATTGATCACGTGCACAGTCTGACAGGTCTCTTGCTCTCTGGCGCACAGATCTTCCACAATTCTGTTGAAGATGCTCTCCTCACAGGTGGAATTGATATCAAAGGGATACTTGTAGTCTTGAATCTTCTGAATGGGGCTTGATTCTCTCATTTCTTCCCAAGGTGTGTAAGGTTCCATTCCTGCTCTAGCATTCTTTACCTTTCCCATTAACGTTGTGTACATCTGCTTATATATCTTTGAGAAATGGTAAATCACTGCAAGATCTGCATTTTTGGGAAAAGAACAGTAGCTATAACCTCTGCAGTTTTTCACATACAATGTCTATTATGCAATCACACCCAATGAAATATTATCAAGCATTTCAAGAAATATTATCAATAACAGAAATCAATGAGAAAAAATGTAACAGGCACAGAACTACAAATGAATTAAATATTGGAATTATCAGACAGATATTTTTTAATAAAATGGTTATCTGGATCCTTTTAGAAAATATCGATTGTGTCTTCAAAGTTAAACCATCACCAAAAGAGAAGTCCCCATCCAGGATCTCCAGGACCATAAGTAGTTGCCTATTGCCATCACAGGCTCAGCAAGAAGATGCACAGAAACATTTCTACTGAGTGTTGGTCCAACCTTAATTAATGTTATGAACTGAGCTACAAATGTGAGCTATGAGGACTCATCTGTATCTCAGATGTGATGCCTGTATTAAACAGACCTCTGTGATCCTATTCAGAGATTCTGGCCCAGCCTGAGAGACTCCTGTTCTTCCTAGATTAGTTCAAGGAACCGAGATAACCCTGTGAGGAGCACACATATGATCCGTTAAGACTGAGTTGAGCAGCGAATAATACCTCACCTGCTGAGCAGTTTACTGCAGAGCACTCTGCCTCCCAAAACTTCCCATCACATCACCACTTGACTCAATGACCTGACAAAACTTTGGCCTTTGGAAGAATTCCCACTGTCTAGAAATCTTGGGCTTCTCTAAGGAGAGCAGGGAGAAGTACTTCTATAAATATTTCAAAGACAAGGACTAAGGCCTGAGAGCTTTGCAATTGACAAAAGACAACAAGATGTGCCTCAAACAGCAGATGAAGGAGAGGGTAGTCTTACCGAACCAAACTTGGGTCCGCTTCCCCAAGCTCAGTAAAGCCAGTCTACTGACACCGGGTTTTGGGAAAGGAAAGTGCACTGTTTATTGCAGGTGCCAAACAAGGAGTCCGGGTGGCAAATGCTCAAAAGACCCAAACTCCCCATGGCTTCTAGTGAAAGGTTTTTAAAGACAGTGTGCAGTAGAAGGTTGAAGGGTGAGTGATCACCTCATAGACTTTCTTCTGATTGGTTGGTGGTGAGGTAATGGGGAGTCAGCATCATCAACTTTCTAGTTCCAACTGGTCTGGGGTCTATGTGCTTGTGATTAGCATGCAGTTAACTTCTTCCACCTGGTGGAGGTTGTAGCATCTGCAAAATCTCTCAAAGGATATGGCTCAGCATATCATCTTACAGCCCTTGAGAAGGAACTTAAGGTCCTTGACTTTGTTTAATGACAAAACTATTATTTTGTCTTATTAACTGCTTGCTTTGTTTCTGAATTTTCTCACTTCTCTGATTAAATTTATTCTTTGGAACTCAGAGAAGGCCTAAGAGGAAAAAGTTTTTCTACAAACAAAAGATAGGCAAAGGACAGGTGGGGGGAGGGTGGGTCAGTCCCCAGAAGGCCCATAGTGTCCTGCTTGTTTACAGCAAGAACACACACAGCCACTGCTCAGATCACAATCACTTCCTTTGTGCATTATCTCTCCAATTTACTCAGCTTAGGTGACCAGAGACCTAATATTTGAGTACCTGTGTTATCCGGCTACTAAGGGAATCTAAGTACAGAAAATCCTATTTGATAAAGTTGACTTTCAGATGTATCTGAAACTAGATGTATCTGTTTTCTCCCATTTCTCGGATATAAATACAAATGTGTTTCAGAAAGGTGGTGACTATGAAAATTGCTGTAGTTTCATCCACTTCAATGTCAGGTTGTTTGGCAACCAATTTTTACTCCTTGAGAGAATATACAGGAATAGATGATATATCTCTTCCTTTGGAGGTCTGAAAAATCTGCTTGAAAGCTTTGAAAGGCACCATACAAGTTTTCAAACTCAACAATAATTTCTTGTTCAACGTCTTAAGTTGAAGGACAGCCAGAGAGTTGAAGGAGAAGCTATCATGTTAAGATGTCACTCAGTATATAGTTGGAATACTGCAGTGAGTAGAAGTACAAGAAAATCAATGTTTTTATGCAATAAAAATATTTCCCTACTTGTTTGAGGCCCAAAATGAAAAATTTGTGAAACAAGCTATGGATGTACCAATGGATGCACCAACATACCTATATATTAATTTTTTTCTAAATTAAATTTACAGTTTTGCCTTCTATATTAAGTACTGTCATTTTGTACAAGGAATAAATCTAAATTTACAGTGACTATTCAGAATTATTTTTTTCTCTCTGCTTCCTCCCCAGCTTCCTGAGCTCCAGCTGCTCTTATCCCTGGGAAGGTCCATGAGACACTCAAGTGGGTTCTAGTCCATGGTTCATATTTCAACCTCAAAAATAAGTCCAGACCTGGCTGGAAGACAGTCTTGGAGTAGAAGAATGAGGAACAGTGGCCACTGTATGTTACTGTTCATGGTCCCTCAGACCTGAATGATAAGTGACCACCTAACTGAGAAAATAACATCCTTGGGCATGAGGAGGCTTGGGTTTCCCCTGCCTGAAGCTACATTCCCCAAAGGAGAAAGGGAGGGGAGATAAATTAGGAGTATGAGATTAACAGATACAACTACTGTACATAAAATAGATAAGCAACAAGGATTTATGGTATAGCACAGGGAACTATATTCAATATCTTATAATAACCCATAATGGAAAATAATCTGGAAATATATATAATATATATATACATATAGATATATATATAATTGCATTACTTTGCTGTACACCTAAAAACTAACACAATATTGTAAATCAACCATACTTCAATTTTTTAAAAGATGGTTTTTCCTATAGTCAGTATTTTTTGAATGTTTTAAATGCCTTTTTATTATTACTACTTTATTTCCATTTTTTTAAAGTCTATTCTGGAAAAAAATACCTTGCCCTCAAAGTTCTTATGTCTTTTTGTAATTACCTCTATGAGAAAGTCCATATTCTCCAGACACTTTTTTATGTGAAATCAGTGGACACTCAGTTGTATTTCTGTGGCTGAACACAGTTTGTTTATTTCCAAATTACTTCAAGAACCCAGGCAACAATATATGTTTCATGTACTTTAGGACATCAGTGAACTGAAACTTTTTAAAGCTACATTTGTTCATGTGAATTCTTTGAGTCTCTTACAGAAAGCTTTGCAGTGCAATTGTCTGACTTTTTAAAATCAATATTCAACTCAAGATAAGGGTCCAATTATATTTTTTTGGATGTTGATATCCAGTTTTTCCAAAACTATTTATTGAAGAGAGACTATCCTTTCCCCATTGTGTGTTCTTGGCACACTTGTTAAAGATGAGTTGACAGTACCTGCCAGTTCCATACTGTAGCTTTGTAATATATTTTGAAATCAGAAAGTGTTATGTCTCCAACTTTGTTCTTCTCATTCAAAATTGCTTTGGCTATTCAGGGTCTTTTCAGGTTTTATATGAACTTTAGGATTATTTTTTTCTATTTCTATTAAAAATGACTTTGGAAAGAACTCAAACAAACAACCTAACAATACACCTAAAGCAACTAGAGAAAGAAGAACAAACAAAACCCAAAGTTATTAGAAGGAAAGAAATCATAAAGTTCAGGAGAAGAAATAAATGAAAGAGATTAAAAATAAACAATAGAAAAGATCGATGAAACTAAAAGCTGGTTCTTTAAGAAGATAAACAAAACTGAGAAACCTTTAGCCAGACCCATCAAGAGAAAAAGGGAGAGGGCCCAAATCAATAAAATTATAAACAAAAAAAGGAGAAGTTACAACCGACACCACAGAAATACAAAGAAGCATAAGAGACCACTATAAGCAACTATATGCCAATAAAGTGAACAACCTAGAAGAAATGGACAAATTCTTAGAAAGGTACAATCTCCCAAGACTGACCCAGGAAGAAATAGAAAATATGAACAGACCAATTACAAGTACTGAAGTTGAATCTGCAGTTTAAAAACTCCCAACAAACAAAAGTCAAGGACCAGATGGCTTCACAGGCAAATTCTATCAAACACTTAAAGAAGAATTAACACCTGTCCTATGAAACTATTCCAAAAAATTGCAGAGGAAGGAACACTTCCAAACTCATTCTATGAGGCCACCATCACCCTGATACCAAAACCAGACAAAGATACCACACAAAAAAAGAAAATTACAGGCCAATATCACTGATGAACATAGATGCAAAAATCCTCAACAAAATACTAGTAAATCAAATCCAACAATATATTAAAAGGATCATATACCATGATCAAGTGGGATTTATCCCAGGGAAAAACATAAGCAGAGGGCTTCCCTGGTGGCGCAGTGGTTGAGAGTCTGCCTGCTGATGCAGGGGACACAGTTCGAGCCCTGGTCCAGGAAGATCTCACATGCCGCAGAGCAACTAAGCCAGTGCGCCACAACTACCGAGCCTGCGCTCTAGAGCCCGAGAGCCACAACTACTGAAGCCCATGCACGTAGAACCCGTGTTCCGCAACAAGAGAAACCACCGCATTGAGAAGCCTGTGCACCGCAACGAAGGGTAGCCCCCTCTAGCCGCAACTAGAGAAAAGCCTGCACGCAGCAACGAAGACCCAACACAGCCATAAATAAATAAATTTATTTTTTTAAAGTAAGTTTACTGGAATTTTATTATACATTTAAATTTAAAATTGTGCTATAGCAGTTATTCATATAGACACTTAAAAGTTGGAATCTATTAAGTACTATGTCTGTCCGTACTGTAGTATGCCAAATTCTCTTACATATTACAAGACATTAAGTAACAAACATACAGTATTATTCCCATGCTAACCCAAAAATATAAATACAGTGAGTTTGATTTACTTAATTATCTCTCCACTGAGCTTTAAATCTTCCCAGGGATATTTTTAAATGGAGAAGATGAAACACCCACAAAGGAAATAGTTTTATTATTCCAGGAAGCTGAGGTTCCTGGCCTGATGCACCAATAATCCTCATCCACCAGAGAGAATCCTGGCTGGGATGCAGGATTAGATTCTTCTCTATGATCAAGTTGATGTTTTATTTGCAAAACCCTTGCAAGGAAAAAAATCTAAATTTAAAAAAGAAAAGTTTTTCTCACAAAAAATACAACATGCACGACTTATAGCTAGCCAGATTGATTTTAATGAACTTAGAGTCATCATGATCAGTGCAAAAAATGTATAACTGAACAAGTTCCTTTCTCTAGTTTATTTTCTCTAACATGTTTTTTTTTGTTTGCTTTGTTTTTGTTTGTTTGTTTGTTTGTTTGTTTTGTGGTATGCGGGCCTCCCTCTGCTGCGGCCTCTCCCGTTGCGGAGCACAGGCTC
>NC_041229.1:60871598-60919864 GCF_002837175.3 Physeter macrocephalus | reverse complement strand
CGAACCCGGTTCCCCTGCATCGGCAGGCGGACGCGCAACCACCGCGCCACCAGGGAAGCCCTAACATGTATTTTTAATAAATGTAGTTTCCTACTACAAACATCCATATGAGCTTTGAATCCTGATATGAAGTGTTACATTTCACAACAGATGAGTTTTTTTAATTTAATAAAATTACAGGAAAACCTTGCAAAAGAATTAATCTGGGAGTCAATTTTATGATAACAAAATAGAGAATATGCATGTATCTAATATAAATTGGACATTTGTCCCACCTCAATAATGTTGTAGTTGTTCTTATGACTTTTTAAATAATCTGTAACTCTCTAATTGTCACATCAAAGGATAATCTTTGCCTAGAGGATTACATTTCAAAACTGCTTATGTCTACTACCTCCCCTTTTTAGGCTTCTCATGAAATGTTATTTTATTTTGTATTCTCCATCTTCAATTGAATTTTTGACCAAGGATGTATTAAAGTGCTTGGAGCTTATAAGTTTTCCAGCAACCAGTTGGTGCCTTGAAAGGGAGAAGCTTAAAAGGAATGAAAATGGGAACTGGTGTGTGTTGATTTCCCTCTGCAGCCCCTGAAGTGAATGTGAGCCTTCCAGACAATGGGAAAGGCTCTACATGTGGCAGGGCCTATGCTTTGGTGAGGCATTGACTGTCACAGCCACGGCACTGGGATCCAGTGCCCAGCAATGGGGTTCTCCATGGACGGCCTATTCTTTCCAATTCTTCCCCCGCTTCAGGGTGTTCTCATAAACGTTCCTTTGAAGATCACACCCCACAACCACCTCCCTTCTGGGGCTAGAGGACTTCTTGGAGATAGGTCTTTCCATGGGGAGCATCACAGGGGCTGCAGAAGTTATCAAAGAGAGGGCACTAAGGGAAAGATGAAAAGAGCCCTTAGCTGGCGATGGCCTGCATTAGTCTCTTGCTGTACATGCTCTCTTCACAACATGCTCTCTTCACAACCCAAAGTCCATTCATCTCTAAATCTGAACTGATCTTTGCAGTCAGTTCAGAGGAAACATTGCAATGTAGAAAGAGCCCTGAACTGAAATTTGTGCCACCTAGATGATCTTTCAAAGAATAAGAGGTCCTTTTACCACATAAGATGGATACAGTTTCTAAGTGATATTTATTGGGCCTTTAAAACAGTGGCTTACAGGGACTTCCCTGGTGGTCCAGTGGTTAAGACTTTGCCTTCCAATGCAGGGAGTGTGAGTTTGATCCCTGGTCAGGGAGCTAAGATCCACATGCCTCACAGCCAAAACACCAAAGCATAAAACAGAAGCAATATTGTAACATTCACATCAAAAAAATCTTAAAAAAATAAAAATAAAACAGTGGCTTACATTGTTCTCAATTAATTTTCTCAACATTGCAATGGTGTATTAGTTCTATTATCCCCATTTTACAGAACAGGAGACTGAGGCTTAAAATGGTGAGCTAAACTGCCTAAACTGGCTCATATGGGACCCAGCCAGGTTTCCATACTTAAAATGTCTGTGCTGAAAGCTGATCTCTGGGTCATATTGCCTCCTCTTGAGTACTTCATCTCCTCCAGCAGGAAAAGGTTCAGTGTGCCCAGGGGTAGGTCACCTCTTGGGTGAGAAATGTAATTTTTTTGTTATAATTCATACTTCTCCTACTTCTGAAATGTATTTGTGGGGACCGCCCCCAAAAGGAAGGTACAGAACAAAAAAGTAACATATAGGTCTGGCACCACATATAGGAAGGCAGGAATAGAGGAAATGATTGTTCCTTAACTTAGAAAAGTTTTCTGCCCTGACTTGCACAACATGGAACTCTGAGCTACCATGACAGCGGTAGGAATATAAAATGAATCTAGCAGTTTTGTTCCTGGGGAGAAAGAACTTTACCATATAATTCATTCTAAGAGAGATTTGCCATGTGGGTCTATAAGTAAAGTTACAGGGAGAAAAAATGTACACTGTTACTCTCCTAGTGTATCTGATCTTGAGGAGCTAGGCACACCTGCAGAGGGCTCAAGAGCCTGAGCTTAGAGGCCAAAAGGACAGTTTTATTACATTATACATTGTATTTGTTTAAGAAACAATTTGATTTCTACCAGCAACTGTTCTAATCACTTTATAAAGGTAATTCATTCAACAAAAATTAACCAGCAACTGTTCTAATCATTTTATAAAGGTAATTCATTCAACAAAAATTAACCAGCAACTCTTCTAATCACTTTATAAAGGTAATTCATTCAACAAAAATTAATTCAGCCCATAGTATGATCCAAACACTGCTCTAGGCATTTGGGAGGCATCAGTGAAAATGGGACATTTTGAACAAAGATTCTGCCTTTGTGATGCTTACAGTGTGGAGAGGGGAGAGAGACAATAAACAACATATGCAATAAATAATCAAATTGTGCCATGTGCTAGAAGACAATAAGAGTTATGGAAACAGGAAAATGTAGAGGGTAAGAGGATAGGGGGTGACAGGCTGTGATATTAAATAAGGGTCAGGATCAGTATCCTAAGAATATAAGATGTAAGATAAGACTACAGGGAAAGGAGGGAGCCAGCCAAGCTTGTCCTGGGGAATAGAGCTTCAGGAAGAAAGACCAGTTATAGCAACTGTCTTGGGGAGGGATCACCCCTGTATCATTCAAAAACCAGCAGGGAGGTAGGTATAGCTGTGAGAGTAAGCAAGGGTGAGTGTTACATAATCCTTCTAAATTGCATCTCCAGACCATCCATGGGTGAAACAGTGAAGAGTGCACACACTGACTCCATCCCCCATTGGCCAGAGGTTTACTCCATGAGGCATGAATCCCTTGCACCACAGGTTGCTTATGTACAAACACCAAGGGCAGACCAGCAACAGCCTCGATGGGAAGGCCCCAAGGTGGGAGCCCAGAGGCTCACAGCACAGGCTGGAGGAGAGGTGCTGTCAGACTGCACAAAGCTGGACAGAGGTGCTGGCCACAGCAGCAACTGGAAAAAAGAGATGGATGAGGCCAAGAGGATCTGAAGTGGTGCATAAAAGATTTCTGGTTCAGGGGACCTCCCTGGTGGCGCAGCGGTTAGGAATCCGCCCGCCAATGCAGGGGACATGGGTTCTAGCCTTGTTCTGGGAAGATCCCACACGCCTCAGAGCAACGAAGCCCGTGCGCCACAACTACTGAGCCTGCGCTCTAGAGAGAGCCCACAAACCGTAACTACTGAAGCCCGTGTGCCACAACTACTGAAGCCCATGTGCCTAGAGCCCATGCTCCACAATAAGAGAACCCACTGCAATGAGAAGCCTGTGCACCACAACAAAGAGTTGCTCCCACTTGCTGCAACTAGAAAAAGCCCGCGTGCAGCAACAAAGACACGATGCAGCCAAAAATAAAATAAATAAATAAATAAATTTATATTTTAAAAAAAAGATGTCTGGTTCAGTACTCAAGGGTATTGATTTACCCATTCATAAAATTAAATTTCTTGAATAACTACTAGGTAGCAGCCTTCCTAGTTTTTTTAGATTTCATGTTGTATACTGACTGATCACTATAAAAGTAATATGTGAAAGTATGCTATTTTTTGAAAAATAAAATCATACAGAAGTAGAAAAATATATTGAAGTCCAAAATATATTGTTAAATTAAAAAAGCAAAGTGTGAAGGAAGTCCTAAAGGGATAGGGATATTTGTATATGTATGGCCGATTCATTTTGCTGTACAGTAGAAACTAACACAACATTGTAAAGCAACTATACTCCAATAAAAATTAATTTTTAAAAAAGCAAAATGTGAGAAAGAATATTTACAGTATGCCACCTTTTATGAAAGGAAGAAAGGTGGAAATAAGAAAATTTATATGCGATCTGCACAAGTGTAGAAAGAAAAAAACTTAGGAAGGTAACCCAGAAACTAATGAGACTGATTACGTCCAGGGAGTGGGTGGAAATGGGGTGAAAAGAATAAGATGGTGGCAACAGAGTAGGAAAGATGGGGGAGAGACACTTAGTAGAGTTTATGGTTTTATGTTTTTAGAGTTTGTGCTAATGTTTCACATACTCAATTTTTTAATGAATAAAAATCAAGGATAAAAGAGAGAAACCCTAACATAGAATACAAATGAAAGCAAGTGAACCTAACTATATTTCCGGTGAATGACATAACACACTGAAGGGGTGAAAAAGTAAGTTTTGAACCAGTATTTAGGCTCTAAACCTTCAGGTTCTAACAAATACTGGACTCCATGTAGTAGGTTTGGTTTCCACCACAGAATGAGTTAGCAATTCTGAAACTACATTCTATGTATTCTAGGATTAAGCAAACATGTAAATATAGTGTAGATAATGGAAGCCTGGTACTTCACTGTTAGAGGACTGACATATATGGAAAGAGAGGAAGTTCAAATGAATCTTAGCTGTTTGATTGGACCTGGAGGTATTGGGTGGGCAAAAAGTGCCTTCGGTTTGTAAGTACAAATAAAAGACACATTTTTCATTTTCACCAAGAACTTTATTGAGCAACGTATTCACTATTTTGTTCCACTACCTTCTTCCATTTTTCAGGCAACTTCATTATTCCATCTTCCCAAAACTTTTTATCTTTTTGAACAAAGAACTGTTCCAGGTGTCTTTTATAGTCTTGCAGGGAATTGAAATTTTTTCCATTAGAAGAATTTTGTAAAGACTGAAATAAATGGAAATTGGAAGGTGCAATGTCTGATGAGTATGGTGGATGAATCAGAACTTCCCAGCCAATCTGCAACAGTTTTTGCCTGGTCGTCAAAGAAACACGCGGTCTTTCATTATCCTGATGGAAGATCATGCATTTTCTGTTGAGTAATTTTGGATGCTTTTCACCGAGTGCAGCTTTCATTTGGTCTAATTGGGAGCAGTGCTTTTTGGAATTAATCGTTTGGTTTTCCAGGAGGTGCTCATAATAGAGGACTCCCTTCCAATCCCACCACATACACAGCATCCTCTTCTTTGGATGAAGACCGGCCTTTGGTGTTGGTGGTGGTTTATTTCACTTGCCCCACGATCTCTTCTGTTCCACATTGTTGTACAGTATCCACTTTTCATCACCCGTCACAATTTGTTTTAAAAACGGAACGTTTTCATTACGCTTCAGTAGAGAATCACGTACAGAAATAGGGTCAAGAAGGTTTTTTTCGATTAACTTAATGTGGAACCCAATCATCAAAGCGATTAACATAACCAAGCAAATGATTTTCAACTCTTGATTTGGATATTTTGAGTATGTTGGCTATCTCCCGTGTGGTATAACACTGATTGTTCTCAATTAATGTCTCATTTTGATTGCTATCAACTTCAACTGGTCTACCTGACGGTGGAGCATCATCCAGAGAGAAATCTCCAGCACTAAACTTCGCAAACCACTTTTGATCAGTCACAGCACCTTCTCCATACACTGCACAAATATTTTTTGGCATTTCAGTTGCATTTTTACCTTTCTTGAAATAATAAAGCACAATACGCTGAAAATGTTGCTTTTTTCTTCCATCTTCAATATTAAAATGGCTACACAAAAATTCACCAATTTTGATGTCTTTGTTTAAATGCGTGCTGATACGACAGCTGTCACAATCCAATCTAACAGAATTGTTTCAAAGGAAGTTAAAGACAACTAAGCACTACTAGAGCCATCTTACGGAAAAACCAAATGAACCTTTTGGCCAACCCATATCAGTACGAACTCCTGGTTGTTAAGATGGATAGATAGGAGATACATAGGGAAAGAGATAGGAAGATGATAGATCAATGTGGGTGATTGTGTTTGTGTGTGTATATTTAACTATATATTTGTGGATAGATAGAGATATAGATATTGATAGATCACATATACACACATGTATGTATACACACATATGTGTGTGTTTAAAGCATGCACATGTATCCTAGCTCAGTCCCCTGACAGAGCCTGGCAACAATGACACCACAGCGATGAACACACCTATTCCAGGCCTTGGTTTGTTTGTAAACACCATTTTCTACTAAAAAGAAACAGTGTTTCTTAGAAAAACCTCATTACAGAGCTTGGGCAGAGAAAATACAAGATGAGCCTGGAATATCTTGCTGTGCCATAAAATAAGGAAGTGCTTAGAGAAGGATGGGGACATGACAAAAGGACACAGGAGTCAGCCTGGAGGGGCTCTCAGACTCACGGGTAAGAAGTGAGCAGATGGAGAGGGAGGTGGTCCCCAGGAACCCCTTAGAAGGGGTCACAGACCATGATTAATCAAGTGTGACATTTTGAAAACACAATTGTCTTCCCCCATCTCTCTTTCCCACTGTTGGAAGACAAACAAATGGAACCCCAGAGTCCATAGATTGCTCCACTACAACCCAGTCCCATCGTGGGGGGAGGCCCGGTGGAAGGGGAGGGCCCGAAGCCACAGGGCACACCAGGCTGCAGGGGAAGGACTCCCACCCCGCAAAGCCCTCCTCAGCCCTGGGGCCAGGCAGACCCATGGAAGGACGGGCAGGGCAAGGTCAGGGAGCCATCCCCGAATCATCTGGTGGAAACAGCCTTGGCGGCAGCCTGCTACAAACCACCAAGAAGGATTAGCGAGTTCACCAGCTCTTGCAAACTTCAGGTTGCCTCATCCAGTTTGGGGAAACAGCGTTTCCCCAAATTTTGGCACTCAAGATATTGTGCGGACCCAACTGATGGATCAGTTAGTCCTTCCCAGCTCCACCCCCATACCCACATCTGTCCCTAGTGAGTGCCCCTCATCAGGTAGCTTCCTGAGCCCATTCCAAGCCCAGAAAGTCTCCATGAGGCCTGAGAACACAGGAGACCAGCCCACACACCCATTCTCAAGGCCCCTACAGATCAATCCCAAAGCAGTTGCTCTTATAAGAAAGCTCCACTCTTGGTTTCAGATCTGGCCACCACAGCAGCTCCAGACTCTCCTGGCCCCTCTGATGCCTCCCCCAGAAGAAGAGGCCACATGGCGACCCCACGAGATAGCCACACACATGCCCCATCCAGACCCTCAGGACACAGTCTCCTATGAAGCCCTGGCTGAGGGCCCAAAGGCAGAGTTGGAGCAAATAGGTCAGGAAATCTGCCTCGTCCTGGGCCCTCAGCCTCAGGGCACCACTTCCTCTTGGAGGGGCTTCTGAGCATCTGATGAGATAAAATACAAACGTGCTTTGTGCACCGTTAAAACACCCTGCAAACACCAGGAGAGTTTAAGGGGGAATATCCAGGAAAGTGATTGTGTGCTGGACTAGCAAGAGAGGCACTCTGGAGGCTCCCAGGAGAATTCTACAGGGAACGGTGTGACCCAGGAAAGATTCCAGGGAAACGGGGCCAGTGCCAGCAACCGAGGCGGGCTTGCCTGGGAAAGACACCCCACGTGCAGCCTGCTCTGCCAGAGAGGGCTCACTGCCAGAAATGGGCTACAGGGAGGAGATTAGCTGTGGCAGGGACTGGCCAAGGAAAGCAGGGACTCAGTCCTTCAACTGCTCTACCCGCAGAGAGTAAAGGAAGAAATTGGCCCCAGCCTTCGGCAGGCACCAGCTCCCAGCAGGACTCAGCTCCTGGGAGCACAGCAGGGGCTCATGCCAGAGATGGTTAGCAGGAAGGGCAGGTAACTGGGGGTGGGCTGCACCAAACGGATGGCCCTGCCTGTTGGGGGGAGATGCCAGGGTCTGTGGGAACCCCAATGGGCTGGATTGGGCACCCTCAACCCTCTTCGCCACAGCTGAGGAAGACCACAAACCCACCAGGTCTTGCCACCCTGTCCCCACAGTGGAGAGACCAGATGCCAGAACAGAATTCCTCACCCTGCTGTCCCCACCCCTATCCAGCAGTGACTGTCAAAATACTTAACAATGCATGAAAATATGCTCAACATCTCTAATCATTAGAGAAATGAAAATCAAAACTACAGTGAGATAGCACCTCACACTGGTCAGAATGGCCATCATCAAAAAATCTACAAACAATAAATGCAGAGAGGGTGTGGAGAAAAGGGAACCCTCTTGCACTGTTGGTGGGAATGTAAATTGGTACAGCCACTATGGAGGACAGTATGGAGGTTCCTTAAAAAACTAAAAATAGAACTACCATATGACCCAGCAATCCCACTACTGGGCATATATCCGGAGAATACCATAATGCAAAAGGATGCATGTGGGGCTTTCCTGGTGGCACAGTGGTTGAGAGTCTGCCTGCTGATGCAGGGGACACGGGTTCGTGCCCTGGTCTGGGAAGATCCCACATGCCACGGAGCGGCTGGGCTCGTGAGCCATGGCCGATGAGACTGCGTGTCTGGAGCCTGTGCTCCACAACGGGAGAGGCCACAACAGTGAGAGGTCCGCGTACCACAAAAAAAAAAAAAAAAAAAAAAGGATGCATGCACCCCATTTTTCACTGCAGCACTATTTACAATAGCCAGGACATGGAAGCAACCTAAATGTCCATCAACAGAGCAATGGATGAAGAAGATGTGGTTCATATATACAATGGAATATTACTCAGTCATAAAAAAGAATGAAATAGGGACTTCCCTGGCAGCCCAGTGGTTGGGATGCCACGCTTCCAAAGCAGGGGGCGCGGGTTGATCCCTGGTCAGGGAACTAAGATCCGGCATGCTGTGCAGTTCAGCCAAAAAATAGGGAAAAAATTAAACGAACAAAATAATGCCATTTGCAGCAACATGGATGGACCTGGAGATTATCATACTAAATGAAGTAAGCCAGACAGAGAAAGACAAATATCATATGTTATCACTTATATGTGGAATCTAAAAAAAGGGTACAAATGAACGTATCTACAAAACAAAAATAGAGCCACAGATGTAGAAAACAAACTTATGGTTACCAGGGGTTAAAGGGGGGAGGGATAAATTGGGAGATTGGGACTGGCATACACACACTCCTATATATAAAATAGATAACAAATAAGGACCTGCTGTACAGCACAGGGAACCCTACTCAGTACTCTGTAACGGCCTATATGGGAAAAGAACCTAAAAAAGAGTGGCTACGTGTATATGTATGACTGATTCACTTTGCTGTACACCTGACACTAACACAACATTGTAAATCAACTGTGCTCCAATAAAAAGAAAAAAGAAAAAAAAAGAATGAGTAGGAATTCTCCAAGGGTAAAATATGTGCAGAGTAGCATCTTTTACAAACACACACACACAAATTTAACAACAGATACACCTCACAGTGGAGGCAGGAGTCCCACAAGCTGCCAAGCGAGAGTGACTCAGGCACAATCCCGCAGCCACAGCCTCAGGGGCCCAGGAGTGCATCTGGGAACTCCGGCACCATCCCTGGGGAAGTGGTCTTCCCACCAGGGTCCAGGTGCGCACCCTGGTCGGTGGACACACAGACACAGGGGTCAGCCAGAGGGCAGCAGCACTGATGGTGTGTGAGCCAATGAGCACCAGGTCAACCCCTGATGGGGTCCACACAGGGTTTCTGGGGGCCAAGGTGGCTGGGGGTTCTCAGGGAGCTTGGGGCCCCAGCCATTTCCAAATAGTATCTGGTGTTTCAGTATGGAGGTTCCTTAAAAAACTAAAAATAGAGCTACCATACGACCCAGCAATCCCACTACTGGGCATATACCCTGAGAAAACCATAATTCAAAAAGAGTCATGTACCAAAATGTTCATTGCAGCTCTATTTACAATAGCCGGGACATGGAAGCAACCTAAGTGTCCATCAACAGATGAATGGGTAAAGAAGATGTGGCATACATATAAACAATGGAAATACCACTCAGCCATAAAAAGAATGAAATAATGCCATTCACAGCAACATGGATAGACCTAGAGATTATCACACTAAATGAAGTCAGACAGAGAAAGACAAATACCGCATGATATCACTTACACGTGGAATCTAAACTATGACACAAATGAACCTGTCTATGAAGCAGAAACAGACTCACAGACATAGAGAACAGACTTGTGGTTGCCAAGGGGGAGGGGGTTGGGGGAGGGATGGATTGGGAGTTTGGGGTGAGCAGATGCAGACTATTGTATATAGGATGGATAAACAACAAGGTCCTACTGTATAGCAGCACAGGGAACTATATTCAATATCCTGTGATAAACCATCATGGAAAAGAATATGAAAAAGAATATACATATGTATAACTGAATCACTTTGCTGTACAGCAGAAATCAACACGAGAGGGAGGGAGACGCAAGAGGGAAGAGATATGGGGACATATGTATATGTATAACTGATTCACTTTGTTATAAAGCAGAAACTAACTCACCATTGTAAAGCAACTATACTCCAATAAAGATGTTAAAAATAAATAAATAAATATAAAATAAAATGCTGAGATTGAAAAGAAACAAAAAGATAGTATCTAGTGTTTCAAAATTGTAGTAACTGGTACTGCCATACTTGGCACAGACGCTGACAATCCAGCCTGCCCTTCCGCATTTCGAGCTCTTCCTGACACCCTACTATCCATCTCCCATGTGGGGAGCTCCCAGGGCAGAGGACTGGAGCATGAACCATCCACCCACCCCTGCAACCTGCTTCCCCAGATCCCAAATATTAAAGACATCCTAGCCTTGCCCGCGACGAAGCATTTGTATTTCTACCCCACTTTACACTTTTCATGGTCACAATTTAATGTAAGCCTTGTGACAAACAGCCAAGTTTGGTGCCAGACAAGAAGTGAGGGATGGGAAAACTAAGCCCCGGCAAAGGAGGAGCTGCTGCAGCAAACCCCCCAGCTCTCACTTCTGTAAAGCCTTAAGAGAACCTGAAGGTTATCTTCCAGCCCAAGAATCATTAACTGTTCATCCCACCCCCGGGTCTTACTCAGCCCTTCTTATCCAACTCCTCCCTCATGCAGGCCCTGCTGTGAAGTACACAATACAATCTGCACCAAGACTTCTTCCCTATTCCCTCCTGCCTCACCTAGGTCTGAATGTGGAAGGAGACTCAAGAGTTGAAAGATCCCTCAAGGGCTATTCTGCCCAAGATGCTGGTAAGGACAAAGAATTGACTTGTCCAAGGCCCTGGTGAGTGAGAGACTGAGCAGAGAGATAGAACCATATCTGACTCCTGTCCGGTGTGTTTTTCCTTGTAGCACAGGTGGGAGTATAGCCCTGCAGACCCAGGAGGGACCCTCTTCCCTCTGAGCAGGAAGGAAGTCTCTCTCCTCAGTTCCTGCCAAGATGTGGGTCCTGACCAAGCATTAGGCCAGCTGAAGCCCTTGGGAAACAATACAGGCTAAAGAGAGGATCATCCTGGGCAGAACTGAAAATACAACAGGCTACCTGGAGGGGTTTTGTTTGCTTGCTTTGTTTTATTTTGTTTGTGGGGATGGGGAGGAGTTGTGAGAACAGTACCACCGGGGTGGGTCACCCCTAGCTTCCTTACAGCAATGTGCCTCCAGTGCCACCTCTGTACCTTCAGGAACAGAGTAGCCGTGATTGCCACCCAAGTTAATTTCATCACAACCAAGTCAAAAGTTACAATGCTGAGGGGCTTCCCTGGTGGCGCAGTAGTTGAGAATCCACCTGCCAATGCAGGGGACACGGGTTCGAGCCCTGGTCTGGGAAGAGCCCACATGCCGCGGAGCAACTAAGCCCGTGCGCCACCACTACTGAGCCTGCGCTCTAGAGCCCGTGCGCCACAACTACTGAAGCCCACGAACCTAGAGCCCGTGCTCTGCAACAAGAGAAGCCACTGCAATGAGAAGCCCGCACACCACAACGAGGAGTAGCCCCCGCTCACCACAACTAGAGAAAGCCTGCGCACAGCAATGAAGACCCAACACAGCCATAAATAAATAAATAAATAAAAGTTACAATGCTGGTTGTAACCTTAGAAGCTAGGCCAAGGGCAGAGGCGAACTGAGGATGTATAGAACTGCCTCCCCACTATGCAAACCTCTGCCTGGGAGCCACAACAGTGCTGCCATCCATTCTAGCACACTGCACCCACTCCCTAATTCCAAAATGGCTAGCCTGCTCCCCAAGCCAGGTGTTTCCTAAGAACTCTCCCCTTCAGAGTTCTCACCCTAGTCACAAACTCAGAAGAGGTCCTCAAGCAGCCAACTTTGATCTTAGATGATGATGTGGGTATTTTTAAATGTGCTAAAGTTCCTTTGTAATCCATGTAACTCACACCTTAATGTATTTAAATATGTGAAAGGGAATATTTGAAAGGGAAATTTTTTTAATTTTATAAAATATAGCATTTTAAAGAGTCAGAGAGGTAACTTTTGACCAAATTTCATTTTTAGCCAAGACTTGGCTTCTTGACCTTTTCTACATAGCAGCCAAATCTTCCCTATCCCACTCCAGTCAAACATGACCCTAAGAGCAGAGGTCTGGGGGTGGGGCTGGGGGAGGGGAGGAAGATCTGAGTAATGCATAGTGCACTGGTTACTATTGTTAGGAAGCCATCTGCAAATAGACATCAGCCCGTGCCAATGCAATGTAACAGTGCAGGCAGCAGGCAGCACGGCATAAAGAGTGAGGCCTTAGGTATAAGGAAAGATGAGCTATTCGCAGAGGGACAGCATTATAGCTTTCTGGACAAAGGGGATAAGGATACAGCAGAAAGGGAAGACAGGCAGCACTAGGCCCCCACTCAGAACGCCTGGGGCCAAACAGAGCATCACAAGCACAGCCCTTGTCTGTTAAGTGATGGGTACCTGCTCCTGCAAGGCCACCCTGAAGCCCACAGGCTCTGTTCCCCAAGACAGTCAGGCTACTTGGAGAGTTGATACACATCCTGAGACCCGGGATACTCTCACCTGTGTGGCTAACAAGTGAAAGTATAGGCTTTAAGATGAGGCTTAGACATCCTGGATTGATTTTGTTATTTTTCCTTTGGTAAGGGGTGGAGAAAATTAACTGGGTTTAAGGCTAGAACAGAAAAAAATAGTCGTTGAGAAAAACCAACAACTGCCAGGTAATAAAGTGGAAAAATTAAACTGACGCATCCACAAATCTTAAAGCCAAGACCTTCTCCCACAGCTCTACCAGCCTAGGACCGCGGTTTCCAGCCTTCAGAGTTGCTCTTAAAATAGCCGAGTGAGCAAGCATAAGGATCGGTGCTGCATCTGGCAGGCAACCCTGTGCCCCAGGTCCCACCCTACTGGCTTCTGCCCACTAAACTGGAAGGTTAGCAAGCGCCTTCCCTGATGGCACCCGCTCCAAGCCCGCCCAGGCCGCCGGCAAGGGCCCGTCTGGGTCTGGGCGGCGATGCCACCCTCGGCTCCAGCCGGCTGCCCGCCCCGCCGCGTCATTCCGTGGACTCAGGCGCCCCCGCGCGGCCTCGGGCGGGCGGCGCACCTGCCTCGAGTGCCCTGGGTCCCGGCGGCGGGTTTCCGAGGCCTAGGGCTTGCGGGCGCGCCGCCAGCCCGGCGGTTCAAGACGCCGCTAGTCGCCCCCGGGCCTCGTCAGCGCGCGGCGGGTCCGCTGTTTGCGAGGTGGCCTGGCTCCCCGGGGCCAGGGCGGCGGCGGCCGGCCGGGCAGAGCTAACGAGCCCCGCGGGAGCGCGGCGGCCAGAGAAGCTCGGCCTTGGCAACCTGGCTGGGCGAAGCCGCCAAAGGCCGTCTCCTAGCAACGCAGACGCCAGCTGCAGAGCTTCCACAGCTTCCCACTAGGCGTGTCCATCGCTGCCCCCGGCTGTACACCGGGAGCCCTCCCATACCGCCCCTGTCCCCCGGTCCCCCGGCTCGGCTGCCACCGAGGACTAGGCTGGGGACCCCGGTGCACTCTCCCTCGCCCCACCAAAACCGATGACCCTAAAAGGGAAAATCTGTGGCGCCCTCAGCCCTCAGCTGGAGCTGTGTGGGTGCTCTAGCCATACTCATGAAATTGAAGGGGCTCGGAAGCTACTTGCTAACCTCCCTGAGCTCTGCTTATTTGAATGGGGGTAATACTGATGCTGTATCGATAATGCTCATACTGCCCATTTACCATTAGCCAGGAATTATGCTGGGTGCATTGTTACGCCAGTTACCTCGTTTAGTCTTCATACCAACGCTGACGGGACCTGTCAGATGTGTACCGTTATTTCCATTTCACAGATAGGAACACTGAGGCCTAGGATCACAATGACTTGACCGGAAGGCACACAGCCAGGAAGTCACTCAAAGCCAAAGTTCTTTACTCCAGTGTTTTCCTGTGTCTTCCAGGACTCACAACCCACACAGATGCTCCTCAGAGCAAGGGATTCCATGGCCCAATAATTTGGATAAACACTGGATACTGTATCTCCCTCTGCTTTTGTGGAGGGTGACAATGCATTTTAGTGAATTAGAGCCTCTCAGAGAAGAAAACTGTTTGCCTTGGTTTAATTCAGTGTTTTCCAAACTAAGTTGAACAGAAAACCTCTTCTTTAAAAGACACTCTTGGCATCCTGTGGAACTGTGTTGCATGAAATACACTTTGGAACACACTTGCCTCCTTATTCTCCAATGAAAGGATAGGTGTGGAAGTTCCTAGAAAGTGACACTGATAAGTACTTGTAGAGCTATGAGGGCACGGATTATTATTATTGTTATTGTTATCATCATCATGTGCTTCATTATTTTTTAGGGATCAGGTTTGTGGCCTTCTGGCCACTCTGTAGTGCTGGATAATAATAATAACTAACATTTACTGAGCACTTCCTATGTACCAAGCACTGCTCTCAGGGCTTTGTATGTATTAACTAACTTATACCTTACAATTACCCAGGTGTTATCCCCACCCGGCAGAAAAAAAGGGGGGAGGGGCATGAGACCATGATGATTAAATAAGTAAGAGATGTAAAATTCTTAGAAGAAAGAAGTATCTTGCTCTAGGTCACACTGGTAGTGAGTGGATTGACACCCAGGCAGCCTGGGGGCAGGGCCTATGCTGGTAACCACTATACAGTCTGCCTCTCTGCCAGAGGTGGAGGGGACACCCTGGGTCTGGGCCCTCATCAGCAAAGCCAGCATTGCCTGTGACAGCATCTCTTCTCCATCTAGGGCCACATCCCCCACCCTGCCCATCCCATCTGCCTGTCATAACCACCACCACAAGCTCCCTCATGGTAGAAGAAAGGGGACAAGACTTGGGGTTAGACAACACTGGATTGGACCCCAGCCTCACCATTTACTGACTGGGATCTTAGACAAGTAACTTAACCGTCAATTTTCTCTTCAGTGAAAAGAGAGCACCATCTGTCATTGCTAATTATTAGAGAAATGCAAATCAAAACTCCAATGAGGTACCACCTCACACCAGTCAGAATGGCCATCATTTAAAAGTCTACAAAAAACAAATGCTGGAGAGGGTGTGGAGAAAAGGGAACCCTCCTACACTGTTGGTGGGGATGTAAATTGGTGCAGCGACTATGGAAAACAGTATGGAGGTTCCTCAAAAAACTAAAAATAGAGCTACCACATGACCCAGCAATCCCACTCCTGGGCATATACCCAGAGAAAACTATAATTCAAAAAGATACATGTACCCGAATATTCGTAGCAGCACTATTCATAATAGCCAAGACATGGAAACAACCTAAACGTCCATCAACAGAGGAATGGATAAAGAAGATGTGGTATATATATACAATGGAATACTACTCAGCCATAAAAAAGAATGAAATAATGCCATTTGCAGCAACATGGATGAACCAAGATATTATCATACTAAGTGAAGTAAGTCAGAAAGAGGAAGACAAATACCCTGTATCACTTATATGTGGAATCTAAAACATGACACAAATCAACCTATCTATGAAACAGAAACAGACTCACAGAGATAGAGAACAGACTTGTGGTAGGGGAGTGGGGAGAGACTGGATTGGGAGTTTGGGATTAGCAGATACAAACTATTATATATAGAATGGATGAACAACAAGATCCTACTGTACAGCACAGGGAACTATATTCAATATCCTGTAATAAACCATAATGGAAAATAATATAAAAAAGAATACACATATATATGTATAACTGAATCACTTTGCTGTACAGGAGAAATTAACACAACATTGTAAATAACTATACTTCAATAAAATAATTTTTTTTAAAAAGAGAGAGCACCATCTACCTCACAGGTTTGTGTGAGGATGGAATGAGATAATGGATATAAAGCACTTAGCACAGGGCCCGACCTAGTCTAAGCACTCAATAAATGATGGCCCCTTCCACCTCTTCTGGGAAGACTTCCCTGACTGTGTGTGCCTCCCTCCACCCCCAGGAGGGTCAGGACCTCTCTGCTGTGTCCCTGGCTTATCCCCACCTCAGCCTGCCACACCTCCTGGTCTTGAAATTACGGTTTTATTTCCCAAAATTGAGCCCCAAAGTCAGTCTCATTCACAGCTATATCCCAGGGCCTAGCACACCAAGCTCAGCACATAGTAGGAGCCCAATTTTTTAATTTTTTAATTTTTTATTAATTTTTACTGGAGTGTGGTTGCTTTACAATGTTGTGTTAGCCTCCACTGCACAACAAAATGAATCAGCCATACACGTACAGATATCCCCTCCCTTTTGGACTTCCCTCCCATTTAGGTTACCACAGTGCATTAGGTAGAGTTCCCTGTGCTCTACAGTATGTTCCCATCAGTTGTCTATTTTATACATAGTATCAATAATGTATATGTGTCAATCCCAGTCTCCCAATTCCTCCCTCCCCACCCCTTTCCCCCTTGGTATCCATGCATTTGTTCTCTACGTCTATGTCTCTATTTCTGCTTTTCAAATAAGATCATATATACCATTTTTCTAGATTTCACATATATGTGTTATTATATGATATTTGCTTTTCTCTTTCTGACTTACTTCACTCTGTATGACACTCTCTAGGTCCATCCACATCTCTACAAATGACCCAATTTCATTCCTTTTATGGCTGAGTAATATTCCATTGTATATGTGTACCACATCTTCTTTATCCATTCCTCTGTTGATGGACATTAAGGTTGCTTCCATGTCCTGGCCATTGTAAATAGTGCTGCTATGAACATTGGGGTGCATGTGGTTTTTTTAATTATGGTTTTCTCTGGGTATATGCCCAGTAGTGGGATTGTTGGGTCATACGGTAATTCTATTTTTAGTTTTTTAAGGAACCTCCATAATGTTTTCCATAGTAGCCGTATCAATTTACATTCCCACCAACAGCTGATGAGGTTTCCCTTTTCAGTAGGAACCCAATTAATGTTTGCTGACTTAATGATTGAATTATAACAAGAGATATAGCTAATATTAATTGAGAACCCACTGTGCACTAGGCCCCGTTCCAAATATTTTACAGATTCTAACTCATTTAATACAACAACCATTTGAGGTAAGCACTATTGTTTTCCCATTTGAGGAAACGGACACAGAGATGTGGTTGATAAATGTGGAGATAGAATCTGAACCCAGGACTTCCCTGGTGGCACAGTGGTTAACAATCTGCCAGCCAATGCAGGGGTCACGTGTTCGAGCCCTGGTCCGGGAAGATCCCACATGCCGCAGAGCAACTAAGCCTGTGCACCACAACTACTGAGCCTGCGCGCCTAGAGCCCGTGAGCCACAACTACTGAGCCTGCGAGCCACAACTACTGAAGCCCACATGCCTAGAGCCCATGCTCCACAACAAGAGAAGAAGCCACTGCAATGAGAAGCCCACGCACAGCAAGGAAGAGTAGCCCCCGTTGCTGCAACTAGAGAAAGCCCGCGCTCAGCAACAAAGACCCAACACAGCCAAATATAAATAAATAAATAAATTTATTTAGAAAAAAAAAAAGAATCTGAACTCAGTCAGTCTGGCTTTAGAGCCTATAAGCTAAACCACAATAAAAAAGTGAACAGATGGATGCCTACCTACCGGCATGGTTGCTGAGAAGGCCAAAAGATACTAAAAGCCCGACATGTGCACAGAGGTTTATTGTCATGAGTTCCCAGAAAAGGAAGGAATCCCTGGTTCAAGGCCTGCTCCTCCCAGGCCTTGGTTTCCCCATCTATGAAATAAGGGTTGGACTTATTATATATCAAGGCTCTAACACTCATGATGGTGCTTGTCTGCAGGCCTAGAAGGCAGGGAAGGAGAGCGGGAAAAGGAGGTTGGGCCAAGAGAAACCTAGAAACAGCACAAGAGCTTGGTGGGCCCAGCCTGGAGCAGAGGGCAGGCCAGGGGCCAGCAGAGCAGGGAGGGGCCCCACTGATGCCTCTGTGAGCACCCAGGTCAGAGGTGGCTTAATTCAGCTAGGAGCGGGGGTCAGGGTCAAGGTCCCAGCCAGACTACTGTGATAATAATAGCTAAGGGCAATAATGACCATTCACAGGTAGCCAGCACTTTACAGTTTGCATTATCTCACCTGGGTCTCATGCCAACCCTGTGATTATTACCCCTGAGAACTAAGGCCTAGAGAGGACTAGGTCTTGCCCAGGGTCACACAGTGGCTCAGCATCTAGACCTCACATGACCCACCTTGTTGATTGATCAATTTAAATTGCAATAAGCCATATTCCAGAAATTGCTCTGGCTCTTTAAGGAGGGAGTGAGCAGGACCCAGGTGGCATGGCTGGACCAGAGTCAAGTGAAAGAAGTAGACTTTTCCACTCATTAAAAGTTTGGCCAGGCAAGCAAAGTGGGCACGTGTGGGCAGGCAGAGCTCCTTGGGGCTCAGGCCACTGCTGGACCCAGAGCCAGGCTCAGGCTGCTGTAACTGGGCCCCACGTGTCCTGCTGAGCCTTTGTCCCCCAGGGAGCCTCACAGGCCACCAAGGTCCAGCTCATTATGGCCTAATTGGTGGCAAATCACTCAGGCAACCTCAGGGACGCAGAGTGATGAGCTCAGAGTGAGAAAAGTTTGAGCCGCCAAAACTTTCTCCACAGTGGCCCAAACTTTCCCAGCCCTTGGGGGCACCGAGGTCCCTGTTGGTGCCCAGGTTTCTCCAAGATGCCCAGGCCCAGGTGTACCACTGATACACTACTGTCACGCTGGGGCTGGTATAACCCTCAGCTGTAGCCTGGTTTTCTGAGGCGCCTCCCGGCTCCCCATGGATGCCCTCAGTCTGGGGAGGGTTGCCGTAGCTCTGTCCTCCACTCGCCCACCCCATCCCAGGACACTGGGTGGAACAGCACACCCTCCACACCCAGGGAGCAGGGTCTGGGCCCTCCCCTGAGCCGAGAACTACATCCCTGACGGGGAAGAGATGTCTGGCAGTCAACATGACCATGGGCCACCCAACCCCGCGGCAGTTCACAGAGGCCCTCCCCCTGTTAGCCCATTTTTCCTCACACCAGACTCAGGAGAGAGGCAGGAAGGGTGATGTAAAGATGATGACAGTGGCAAGCAAAAGGTCACTATCTCAGAGCTAAACATCTTCTACGCATCAGCCCATGAACCCTTCAGATAAGCCCCATGAGGTGGGAATTAGTATCCCTATTTCATAGATAAGTAAGCTGAGACTCAGAGATATTAAGTTCACACACCTCATACAAGCTTTTCCTGTATGAACATACTAGCTTTGAAGTGAGACTAATTTGGGCTCAAACCCCTGCCATTTAACGAGCTGTGTAAACTTATGTACGTTATCTAACTTCTCTGAGTCTTTGTTTCTTCATCTGTAAATTGGGGAGGTCATATCTGTTTCATGAGATTGTGAGGTTAAAGACAACGTATATAAACTGCCAATCACAGTCCTGGCCCAGGGTAAACTTTCATTAGATGACTGATTGCCCGGTGGAATGAAAAAAGCACAGGATTTGGAGCCAACAATTCAAAAAATATGTTTACCCCCTTGATCTGTGCCAGGCTCTGTCCCAGGCCCTAGAGTTTGCCATGTCAGTTAGAGGCTCTCCCTGCCCTCCCCAAGCTGGAAGAGACCAGGAAATAAGTGCACTGGGAGGGGAGGACAGCTCAGAAGTCAGTCCGAGATGTCACTTGGCCTCTCCAAGACCAGCTTTATCATTTGTTAAATGAGATACCTTCCCCGAAGGGTTATCATGAGACCTGGGTGCCATGACGAAGGTGAGCATGGTCGGTAGATTCTAGAGCCGTATAGAAATATCCCTACTGTTCCACAGATGAGGAAGCTGAGGTCCGGGGACCTCCCATCATTACCCAAGGTCACCCAGCTGGTGGTGGCCAAGCCCAGAATGAATCCCACGGTTTTTCTACCCAGACGATGCTCGACACCTTGGCAGGAATGGCAGGCTTCCTCAGCCTTCCACCTCCAGACTCCCTGGGCAGTAGGCGAGATGTGTGGGGCAGACCCTACCTCTTCCCAGGGGCTCACACTTGTGGGTCAGTAAGACGAGCAGGAGATACTCAAAATACATGAGGAAAGGGAACACAGCCTGGGGGCATCCAGAGGGAGTGAGGGCTGACAGCTGCCTCCACTGTCTCTCTACTCAGACATATACCTGTGAGTTCCAGGATCCTCCCTCCTCTGCTTCCTTTGCCCCCAGATAACCCCACAATTTATGCAGAAGCAGAGAGCCTGTTATAGACACACGACTTCAAGACGTGTCCCACAGCCCCCTTCCAATCAGATGGGGGCCCCACAGTCTCTCTGAGAGAGAAAATCTCATGGGCCCTCCGCTCTCTGCCCCTTAGGAAAGGTCTGAGCTCAGTGTGATGGGTCATCACGATGGACCAGGGCTGGGCCTGAATAGCTCTGACCTCTGTTCCCCTGCAGGATTTGATCCTAGGTGAAAGCAGAAGGGAGCTGGGCTTGGGACTTTCTCAGGCCCCTGAATCATTGGTGGCCACAGACTTCCCCTTCCAGAAGAACCAAAGCTGCAGGAGAAGTCAGAGACTATGGGGGAGGGAGGAGGCTGAGGATCTGGATGGGAAGGTCTGAGGAGGTGACCCAGGTTGGTCCCAGGTCCCCTGGGGGAGATTTGGAGAGAGCTGAGGATGTGCGCACGCGCGCGCGCACACACACACACACACACACACACACACACACACACACACACATTAAATGTGGAAACGAGCAGCAGTGGTGTTAGAGTCAGACAGCCCAAGTTCAGGTCCCAGCTCTGCCACTTACAGGCTGCATGGCTTTGGACAAGTGTGTGGCCTTTACCGGTTTCCTTCTCTACAAAATGTGGGGGTCAACCACACACGGGTTGTGAGGATTAGAGAGAAAGTCTTAGCCAATATTTATAGAGTCCACTCTGTGTTAGTAACTGTGCTGAATAAGTTACAGACGTTACCTCATTTGATCCTTAGAACATCACTGCGAGGCTTTGCTTGTTCACAGCTCTATACTACACCTAACCTACTGGGTGTTCAATAAATATGTATTGAATGAATGAGTGAATGAAGATGGGATTGTTGTTATTATTATGCCCAATTTTCAGGAGAGCACACTGAGGCTTAAAAAGAGAGCAGGCAACTTGCTAGGGCCACACAGAGCCAGGTCTCCTGTCCCAGGCCCTGACACCAGTGTGTTCTGACTGACTCAGGCTCACAGGGAGGGGGCTGTGTGCACCAGGAATGTCCAAGGATGAGGCATCTCTAACTAGCCCTGCCAGGCACAGAATACTCTTTCCCCCAGGAAGACTCTGCAGCACAGGCCTGAATCGAGGCAGCCTCTGCCTGACATGGTGCTTGGGTGCCACCTTGTGGCTATTCTGGGAAGTGCAGACTGCACCTGGCCTGGCCAGAAGGCCTCACCCTGCGGCAGAAGGTCAGCTCTGCATGCAGAGAGCTGTCAGTCCACAGATCCTGGGCAAGGTCCCCAGCCCAGACGTGGATAGGGAAGGACAGGCTGCTCCAAAAGCTTCTCTCAGAGACCAAAGGGCACCTAGAGCCAAATAATTTGTTTATGGCTAGGTCAGGCAGAGATGGGGGCAAGGTGGTACTCATGTGTCTAGTAGGGACCTGTGGCCTCTGACTTTCTGGACCACCAACCCCAGATGGCCCCTCACTTGCCCGTCTCAAAAACCACACACACAGGGGCCATATCAGGCCACTTGCCAGATTTCCCACTGCCACAGCCTGAGGTCTTTGGGTCTACAGCCTTGTTTCTTAGGACTGGGGTGTTCAGCCCAAATGACCCTCAGAGTGGAGAGTTTCCTCTCCTTCCTTATGAATATGAGGCCCACAGGGGGATGGGCCCTGGCCAGATAGGCCCAGAACCCAGACCTCCAGACTGTCAAACCAGTGGATTCTCAATGAGGACCCTCTTTTCCTACAAATCAAACAGCAGAGCAAGTACTGAGATTCAGGCACACATTCATTCAATCTGAGACCTGCCCTCGTGGACTGACAGTCTATAGAGTGCCTCCCAAGAATTTCCCATTCTTGCAGGAGACGGGGGCTACCACCAGCCTGGGCCAGGTCAGGCATGTTATGGGTCTGGGGATCAGAACCAGACTTGACTTCAAGTTCCAACTCTGCCATTTACTAATGCTGAGGCTTGGCCAATAGCAACCTCTCTGAGACTCAGTTTCTTCATCTGTAAAATGGGTTTAATGATTACCACCTTGCAAGGGGTTGTTTTAAATGAAATATGACATGGAACACCCCAGGTACGAGACCTGCCCAGGGCAGGAGCTAGTTGAATGAGCTACTCCTTCCCTCTAGCCCCCGGCCAGCCAGGGGAGGGGTCACTGAGAGAGCTTAGAGGAGGCTGAAGCACTCCAGCCACAACTGATAAAAGTAGCCAAAGACAGACCCCAGGCTTAGGCAAATCAGGTGTGACCCTTCAGAGTCAGGCAGCTGGTGTCCCATCCTCCTCAGGCCCAGGCATTCTTCCTTTGGGCTCAAAGATGGACCCACAGGTGAGTCTGCTGACAAGGCTGTGCCTGGTATAGGGAACCACCCTGGCTGGAGGTCTGCCCCCACCCCCTGCTCTGCCCCCTACCCTGTGCTGAAAGATTGCTAGTCAGGCCCCTCTCTCTAGCCAAGGCAGAGTGGGCCCCAGAAGCCTGTCTGGAGAGACCAGACTACTCCCTGAAGAGGAGAAGATTTAAGAGCTGCCCCATTGGGAAAGGAAGCCCTCTCTCCTAGGTGAAGGCCCACTGACCTGCCAGCCTTGGAAGGTTTCCCCCGCCCCTTCCCAAGAGGAGGAGCTAAGTGTGGAGAGGCCAGGGGTCTGCCTGAGGGGACAGAGAGCCATCTTCAAGACTGGACACAGCAAGGTGAGCAAGAGGAAGGAAACTGGGCTAGTCCTGGTCCATGCCCATCACACATGGAGAGAAGAACCTACCACAACATCCCCAGTACTGAGGGGACCTCCAGCTCCCCAGCAACCAGAGTGGGCTCAGGAGCCCGGAGGAGCCAGGGGACGAGCTCCAGGCCCCGTTCTGTTACCAAGCAGGTGCAAGACTGCTGGCTCCAAGCCTCAGCTCCCTCAGCCATAAAGCGGTACCTCCTACCTCCCAGGTGTGATGGGGAAATCAAATCAGTTGAGGAATATGAAAGAGGGTAGATCTTATGTTAGGTATTAGGTTACATCACAAAAAATAATTATAATAAGTAAATAAATAGGCAGGAGGAAACTTTTGGAGGTGATGATATGTTTATGGCATAGATTGTTGTGATGGTGTCATGGGTATATACAATCAACCCTTGAACAACGCAGGCCTTAGAGATACACACCCTCTGCACAGATGAAAATACATGAAAAACTTATAGTTGGCCCTCTGTACCCACGGTTCTACACCTGTGAATTCAACCAACTGCAGATTGTGTCATACTGTGGTATTTACTATTGAAAATAAAAAAATCCACATATAAGTGGACCCATGCAGTTCAAACCTATGTTGTTCAAGGGTCAATTGTATTTATCACCAAATTCATCTGTTTAAATACATAAAATATGTACAGCTTTTTGTATGTCAATCATAACTCCATAAAGTGGTTAAAAAAAAAAACAGCTATCTCAATCCTGAGGAAAAAGAACAAAGCAGGAGGCATAACCCTCCTGCTGGGGACTTCAGCCAATACTACAAAGATACATTAATCAAAACAGCATGGTATTGGCACAAAAACAGACATACGGATCAATGGAACGAAATAGAGAGCCCAGAAATAAACCCACACACCTATGGTCAATTAATCTTCGACAAAGGAGGCAAGAGTATACAATGGAGAAAAGACAGTTTCTTCAGCAAGTGGTATTGGGAAAGTTGGACAGCCACATATAAATCAATGAAGTTAGAACACACCCTCACACCATACACAAAAATAAACTCTAAATGGTTTAAAGAGGGAATTTCCTGGCGGTCCAGTGGTTAGGACTTGGCACTTTCACTGCCGAGGGCCCAGGTTCAATCCCTGGTTGGGGAACTAACATCCCACAAGCCGCACAGTGCGGCCAAAAAAAAAAAAAAAAAAAGGTTTAAAGACTTAAATATAAGACATGATGTTCTAAAACCCCTAGAAGAGAACATAGGCAAAACATTCTCTGACGTAAATCATACCAATGTTTTCTTATGTCAATCTCCCATGGCAATAGAAATAAAAGCAAAAATAAACAAATGGGACCTAATCAAACTTCTAAGCTTTTGTACAGCAAAGGAAACCATAAACAAAACGAAAAGACAACCCTCAGAATGGGAGGTAATATTTGCAAATGATGTGACCAACAAGGGCTTAATTTCCAAAAATATACAAACAGCTCAAAAAATTCAATAACAAAAAAACAAACAACCCAATTGAAAAATGAGCAGAAGACCTAAATAGACATTTCTCCAAAAACATACAGATGGCCAACAGACACGTGAAAAGATGCTCAACATCGCTAATTATTAGAGAAATTCAAATCAAAACTACAATGAGGTACCAGCTCACCTCTGTCAGAATGGCCATTATTTCAAAGTCTACAAATAACAAATGCTGGAGAGGGTGTGGAGAAAAGGGAACCCTCCTACACTGTTGGTGAGAATGTAAATTGGTGCATCCATTATGGAAAACAGTATGGAGGTTCCCCAAAAGACTAAAAATAGAGCTACCATATGATCCAGCAATCCCACTCCTGGGCATATATCTGGAGAAAAACGTGGTTCAAAAGTATACATGTAGGGACTTCCCTGGTGGCACAGTGGTTAAGAATCTGCCTGCCAATTCAGGGGACACAGGTTCAAGCCCTAGTCCGGGAAGATCCCACATGCCGCGGAGCATCTAAGCCCGGTTGCCACAACTACTGAGCCTGTGCTCTAGAGCCTGCATGCCACAACTACTGAAGCCCGCACACCTAGAGCCTATGCTCCACAACAAGAGAAGCCATCGCAATGAGAAGCCCACGTACTGCAACAAAGAGTAGCCCCACTCGCCGCAACTAGAGAAAGCCCACATGCAGCCAAAAAATAAATAAATAAATAAAAGGATACATGCACCCCAATGTTCATTGCAGTGCTGTTTACAATAGCCAAGACATGGAAGCAACCTAAATGTCCATCAACAGATGAATGAATAAAGAAGATGTGGTACATATATACAATAGAATATTAGCCATTAAAAAGAATGAAATAATGCCATTTGCAGCAACATGGATGGACCTGCAGATTATTATACTAAGTGAAGTAAGTCAGACAGAGAAAGACAAATATCATATGATATCACTTATATGCTGAATCTTAAAAAAAATGATACAAATGAACTTATTTACAAAACAGAAACAGACTCACAGGAGAACGAACTTATGGTATCCAGGGGGAAGGGTGAGGGGAGGGATAGATTGGGAGTTTGAGATTGACATGTACACTCTGCTATATTTAAAATAGATAACCAACAAAGACCTACTGTAGAGTACAGGGAACTCTGCTCAATATTCTGTAAAAACCTAAATGGGAAAAGAATTTGAAAAAGAATAGATATATGTATATGTATAACTGAATCACTTTGCTGTACACCTGAAACTAACACATTGTTAATCAACTATGCTCCAATATAAAATAAAATAAATTTTTAATAAAATAATTTTTAATTAAAAAAATAAAATATGACAGGACTTCCCAGGTGGTTCAGTGGGTAAGACTCCACATTCCCAATGCAGGGGGCCCGGGTTCAATCCCTGGTTGGGGAACTAGATCCCACATGCATGCTGCAACTAAGAGTTCACATGCTGCAACTAGAAGGTCCTATGTGCTGCAACTAAGACCCAGAGCAGTGAAAATAAATATATAAATAAATATCTTTAAAAAAAAGAATTCTTAGAAATGTTTATGAAAAAGAATAATAACACAAATGAACCTATCTACAAAACAGACTCACAGACATAGAAAACAGGCTTGTGGTTGCCAAGTGGGAGGGGATGGGGGAGAGTTGGATTGGGAGTTTTGGACTAGCAGATGCAAACTATTATATACAGGATGGGTAAAAAACAAGGTCCTACTGTATAGCACAGGGAACTGTATTCAATATCTTGTGATAAACCACAATGGAAAAGAATATGAAAAAGAATATATATATATATACATATATATATGTAACTGAATCACTTTGCTGTACAGCAGAAATTAGCACAACGTTGTTAATCAACTATACTTGAATAAAACAAATTTTTTAAAGTTTTTAATTAATTTTTTAATTGATTTTTTTTGAATTTTTGAATTTTATGTTGTTTATTTTTTTAGATAACCTGCTCTTCTCTTCACCAGGCCAAGTTACATCCCAAGTTTTCCATCAGTTCTCTTTCAAAGTAACAACATGTAATGAGTATAGCAGATATTATTGATGGGGTTGGGGAGATATTTCTTGATTTTTCTTAGGAAGAACATGGGGTGGGAGACACATGAGGAGAATAAACAAGCATGTTTACAATGTCCCTGGGAACGGGAGAGTGCAATAGCACGGAAGTCATCCTTCCCAGGCTTTGAGTGCACAAGGAGAGAAGCACAAAGAGGGCAGCACCGGGGCTGATAGACGAGTTGCAATCTCCAAGGATTCTGGAGGGAGCATGTTCTCCCTGCGGGAGGAAATAGCCCTCACCTTCAGGGCACTCTTGGTCTAAGTATATACTCACTACTAGTACTCTGCTGCTCCACCACTCTCCTTCTCTACCAGACAGAAACAGCCAAGTTTCCAAAGAAGCTTAATAAATGTTTCTTGATTAAATTCAGTGACATATCATAACCCTAGAGAAAATACTAGGGAGGCAGAAGCAATTCTCTCCATTCTAAGGTGGCTACTCATTTCTGAGTCAGCCACTGCTCTGTCCCATGACTGTCCAAAGCACCCAGATATGATTTCAAAATACAACAGAATGTCTCCTAATGCTCTCCATAGAGTCCCTCACGTCCTTGCCTTCATCTTCACCACTAGCACCTGAGGACTCTGTTCAACATGGAGCAAAGAGCACGGGTGTTAGAGTCCATTAGATGTCGGTTTAAAACCCAGCTATGCCTGAAGGTTGAGCTGCTTGGTAGGTATGATGAACAAAGAGCAAATGCAGACCTACAGAAGAAAATATTAGCACAGCAAGCCCTCTCTGAGCCCTGCTTGCAGCTTCACTGTTCTAAAGGTGAGGGGAAGTTTTCACAGAACTAGAAGCCACAAACCAAAATGATCACCTGGGATTTTATCTCACTCTCTCCTAGTTCCACCTTCAGAGTATCAGTTAAATTGCCCTAACATCTTCTCTAAAGAGAAAACCATTCTGAAGATATAAATGGTCCCCTAACAAGTTGTACCAGTCAGGGTCCAGTCAGGAAATCAGAAACCACACTAGGTATTTCAACAGAGAATTTAATGTAAGGAATTAGTTAGACAGGAGGTAGAGACTTGAAAAGGCAAAAAGAAAACCCTGAGGTAACACATGGGTAGCAGGAGCAGCTACCACCCCCAGGGTTCAAGGAACAAAGGGAAGAGGTTGAGATGGTCAGAACCTAGAAACTTGGAGAAGAAGCATCACAGAGCTGAAACTCAGGCTTCTGAGCAGAAGGTGCTGCAAGGATGCTGCTTGGTACCTTAGGAACTCATAGGAAGGGCTGTGTACAGCGGGGACACAGATTTATGAGAAGGAGGTGCTTTTTGGCTAGTGTTGTACCTTTGGAGCTCAGAGCCCCATGAGACTGGGATGCAGACCTCTTGGTGGGCTGGGGACTGCCCAGAAGGTGCTGGTACCTCTGAGGGGATACAATGAGGCTGGATCTGGGAGAGCCCAGAGAAGTTATAAACTGAAACCGATTGCAGTTGCCAGAGCAAAGGTCTGTTGGTGGTGATACTGACGGGAATAATAAGCAAACAGGAAGGAGCCAGTCCATTCTGCCTTCCTCCTTCTTTCCAATAACCCTCAAGTATCCATCGTTAGAGTAATACAAACTAATGCCTGCCCGAATAAGAAGTAATTTGCAGAGTCCTAACCCCACCATAACAAAGCTGAGTATAGACGGTCGAGTTTGGGGTGAGACACGATAGCTTCACAACTTTGAACCTGTTGCAAAAAATGTTTCAAAGAGAAAATGAGAATATTGTGTGTGGTTGGCCTGACCTAATCATTTTGCAAGTGAGCAGAGAAGAACTCTGGTCTATTTCTTATATATTTTACACACATTGAAAGGGGACCATGAAAGGCTCCCTTTACATTTTGTTCAGCCAGGAAAATAGGCATACTGTCTAGGATAGTCCCACAATAGCTCCTGTAACAGATATTGCAATGACAGCAAGTGACTTTGTTACCAAGGCTGTTGCCCCAGAATCATACCCCTGCCCCTCCCTTGAATGGAAACCAATTACTGTTATCTAAGTTTCAGGAGGAAGCTGCAAAGAGAAAAAACAAGAACGGGTTAGAACCAACTAGGCCCAAGATGGCAGAAGATTCGACTTCCAGGAGTCCTTGAGCCTCTTTATGCACTCATTGTCATGCATAAGCATGCTGAATGACACACCCACCAGCGCTGTGACAGTTGACAATCTCCATGACAACAATAGGAAAAGCCCATACAAGGACGGAAAAGGAGAGTTGTCTCAGTTCCAGGTTCTCCCCTGCTCTCAGTTAACTCATGAGTATTCCTCCCACTCTTTACAGCTCCCTCCCTTTTATCTCAACCTTCCTGTATATTTGGTGTTTCCACTGAATTGGGTTGAGCTGACTTGCAAATTAGGTTCCAGCTTCTCCATTCTTTGCCATTGAATAAAACTTGTGCTGCTCCCGTTCCTGGCTGTGCAAATCCAATCGGAAAAAACCTCCCTGGCCAAGACAAGGAGTCTCAGATGGGCTAGGACTCCAGCGTGGGTCAAGTCAACCAATTAGGTAACAACTTGTCTTGGTGAAAGGGAGATTAGCAGATCTTGACAAAGTGTTTGTTTCTTCTTGCTGTCTTGCACATCTGCCACCCCCAAGAGAACATTATCAGGTTAATTTGCAAAAGGATGAAAAATACATGGAGCAGAGCCGAGTCACCCCAGTTATCCCAGCCAAGGCCAGCCAATAGCCATAATGTGAGCAAGACCAGTCAAAATCAACAGAGCAGCCTGGGCAACCAACAAGATGGGAGCCATAAATTCTTGCTGATGTCTGTGTGCCACTGAAGGTTCGCAGTAGTTTGTTACATGGCAATTTTGTCACAATAGACAAGTGAAACAGATAGTAGTAGCAGGAGTAGGGTGCTGTATAACAAAAATCTAAAATATGTGGCCTTGGCCTGAGACTGATCAGAGGACTAAGGCAAGAAAAGCAGAGAGGAAACTCTGATTCTGAGCTAACATGGGATTTTCTTTGGCTAAGGGGATGTTAGCAAAGCTGATACAAGCAAAGACTCAAAAAAGTGCCTGGGTATTGACAAAGAATCTTTGCTTGACCAAACTCTGGTCAGGCTCCTGAACCTTCTCCTAGGCCCATCTGTGCACTTCCTTGTAAAATCCAGTTTCAGCAAGAACCCTGCTAAGTCAGTTTAACTAGAATCCTTCACCCTCAATATCTGATCCAGTTCCTCAGCCTCTACCATCCCTCAGGTAATGTCTGATCACCTGGCCTGTCCTCGAGCAAAGGATCCTGGTAGATCACTTTAGCCCAAATCCCCTGACCCTTATTGTTTCCTCTTAGTAATTCTCTATCCAATGACCCCCCCTTCTGCTTCTTGTCTATAAATTCCCACTTGATCATGTCGTGTTTGTAATTGAGCCTGGTTCTATACTGAGGTCTCTCTTCTACTATTGACATAGTTTTGAATAAAATCTGTTTTTACCTCTTTAACTACTATCCAACTCTGGTTTTTCTTCTATAGTATTTCTACTTATGCTCTTGCATCTCTGCTGTAACTGTGAGAGCGTGCTTGGGCTAGCCTGCTGGAGGAACAGAAGATGCATAGCTGAGTTGCCCCAACCATCCCACCCAATGCTAACCTAGATAAGCTTATAGCCAGCCAACCCCTAGACACATGAGTTAGCCCAGCCACCTAGCTGACCACCCCAAGTGTGCGAACAATAAATGCTTTACAGTAAATACATGCCATTAATTTTCTGTGACTGCTCGTTATGCAGCGATTTTGTGATAAGAGATAACTGACAAAATGACTAAACAATGGTTTCTACATATTATGTCTACAATAAATATTTGCCTTTTTCCCATATCCCACTATAGTAATATATGTTGGATAAATGTCTTTTTAACTGCTTAACAATGTGTTCTATAAGGGTAGAAACTGTATTTTAAAGATATCAGAGTAAGGTAGTAAGAAAACATTATTCTTTTAATAGGAAAGTCATTGTTTGTTAGAGAAAATACATTAACAGTTGCTTGAAGGTAGAAGGTGTTAACAGTGAGGGGATAGTGCCAATAAAAGGAATCAAGGATGCCTGGGGAAATGGCTGATTCAGTGTTGGGATATGGAAAATGGAAGATGATCTAGATTCTCTTATAGTGCCAGAAAGCAAGGGAGAAAACTGCAGTCTCTTAAACAAATGATAGATGTTAACATCACCAGTAATGGCACAAAGTGGTATCATATATCTTCTGAAATGAAGTACTGAGAAGGGCACAATACCACTTTTGTGGTATTCTTGCAAAAATATATACATAACTTGAATTAAATCAAGAGGAAACATGAAACCGACCCAAAATGAGGTATGCTCTACAAAACAACTGTCCAGTACTCTTCAAAAGTGTTAAAATCATGAAAGACAAGGAAAAACTGAAGAACTATTCTAAATAAAGGAGAATACGAAGACATGAAAACTAAATGCAAACATGCAATGTTGGATTGGATCCTAGATCAGAAAAGGGACATTAGTGGGACATTTGGCAGAATTTGGATAATGTCTGTAAATTAGATAATAGTATTGTATCGATATTAGTTTCCTGGTTTTGATAAGTGTACTGTGGTTATGGAAGACACTAACATTGGCGAATCCAGGTGAAGGGTACACAGGAATTTTCTGTACTGTTGTTGCAACATTTTTTAAGTCTAAAATTATTTCAAAATTGAAAATTTTTTAAACATTTGTAAAAGTGGGTAGAACTATTCTCTGGGAAAAATGAGGGAAATGTTGAGCTCCTAGAGAGAAGGAAAATGAGAAAGAGAAAGCACAATCCAGGACACGACAAAAGTGTGCAGACTCTATAGTGTGACCCTCCTTTAAGCCCCCTCAGTGACGGCTACAAAATCACAAAAGCCACGCAGAAACCTATGAGGACAGCAAACATAAGAGCAAAGACAAAGTGAAAGTGATGTGCTAAGCCACAGGAACTTGCTGAAATCATGGTGAGGGCTCTGTATTACCAGAACTCACAAGAGGCTATGCACACAATATAATATCTATATACATTACACTTCATTATTTATCAGAAATATTAAAGAAAGGTACATCTAAATGTTAAAGTCCAAACCATAAAGCTTTCATAAGATAATAGAGGAATATATCTTCACGACATTGCGGTAATGAAAGTCTCTTTAAATAGGACACAACAAGCACTAACTTTTTTTTACAAAGGAAAGAAAAAGTGATATAAATTTGACTACATTAAAATTCAGAATGTTTGGTAATCAAAAGCAGACCTGCCACTTTTATGTAATACATTATATAGGTAATCTGCACAAAGGCATCTGACAAAAGCAAGTGAAAGATGAAATTCAGCCCATACAGCACTTATCACACCACACTTACCAAGCCATCAGAAAGGGAGCCTTTTTGTAATTTGTACAAAGGTATCCTATGTACTAGACATATCTTCAATCAAAAGATGTCATGGGGCTTCCCTGGTGGCACAGTGGTTGAGAGCCCGCCTGCCAATGCAGGGACACGGGTTCGTGCCCCACTCCGGGAAGATCCCACATGCCACGGAGCGGCTAGGCCCGTGAGCCATGGCCGCTGAGCCTGCGCGTCCGGAGCCTGTGCTCCACAATGGGAGAGGCCACAACAGTGAGAGGCCTGCGTACCGCAAAAAAAAAAAAAGATGTCATAAGTAAGTGAAAAAGCATGCCACAGATTTGGGGAAGATATTTACAATACATTTAACCAACAGAGAACTAGTATCCAGAATTTATAAAGAATAACTACAAATCAATAAGAAGACAGATAACTTATTTTATAAATAGGTAAAATTGATAAAAGATTTGACAGTCACTTCAGAAAATAAGCATATGAAAAGGTATTTGTCCATACTATTTCAGAATTCAAATGTTAGTCATGTATAATTTAAAGCAGAATGAAATGTCTCACTCTAGCTCACATATTTAAAACAAACTAAATGTATTTCACAGTTTTTAAAAAATGTAAAAATAAAAAACAAAAATATTTCAGTTAAAGAAACTTGATTTCTTAAGCTAAATTAGAGTTTCCACAGAGAAACTGCAAAAGGACCAAGATAATTTGGCTGAAATTGGCATGGTCGTTATATACCATGGGTGTCATCATTTTCAAAGGCACTGAAGTCACATCACACTGCATTAGATTGGGAAGAAAATCATTTTTGTAGACTAAGAACTGTTTCATGTCCACAGCTAGACTTGGAATTTTCCATAGAAGCTGGATAAAAGTAAGCCAGTTGTCCTAGAAAATTAAGTACTTCTACAGCCTCCATCAATACAAGAGCTAATCATTTGCTATATTCCAGCTATTTCCAATGCATTTAATTCCTTCTCCTAATGGGAAAGAACAGTAGAAAGTAGAAAGTAGGACTAGCCAGTTAGATTGCAGCACAGCAGAGCAGATATGAACACAGGCTTCTGAAGTCAGAATGAGTGTGGGTTTTTTTGTTTGTTTGTTAATTTATTTTTTTTAAATAAGTAGTATAGAGAAATAAATCAACAAAGCAATGTACCATTAGAAAAATAATGGACTAAAAACTTTTTAATGTAAGCTACTTACTTATCTGTCATTCAAAAGCAGGCAAGAGGTCAAGTGTTCAGGAAATGAACATATCACAATTTGGAGAGATCAAGAGTTACTGTGAAGAGTGACATGATTTTCAGTGGGTCCCAATTGCTTTTGAGTGAATATTGATAACTTCCTAATTATGATTATAAGACCTAGTGATGTGATCTTCTACCCAGTTCTCTCTAGTCTCACCCATAGTTAGATTCCCACATAAATTCTGTCAATCATAAGGTAATTTTTAAGCATCTGGAATATATTCATTATCTTTTTTTGCGCCTCTGGGAATCCTCATGTTCTGTTTCCTCTTTCTAATTTTCAGATTAGAAAATTCTAACCTAATCTAAATCTTTTCTAAATTTCAGATTTTCTCCAGCCTGAATCACTACTGTTTACTCTTACGACATCCTTCAATATTTATCCCAAATGCCACATCAGTGAAGCCCTCACTGATTAGCTTAGACCTTGAAAAGAGTTAATTGTTTTATCTTAGAGGTCATAGAACCTTATACTTTTCTCTTTTATTGTAGTCTAAGTACTTTTTTTTTCTTCTTCCTGTTGTAATCTAACCAGAACTCTCTTGAAATAAGGGACAATTCTATGAGACTTGTGTAGACATTTTTTTGTTGTTGCTCTTCAATTCACTCATTCAACAGCTACTTACTGAGAGAGTTCTAGGTGCAAGAATTATTTTAGATGCTAAGAGGCTTAATAGTGAACAAAACCAACAAAACTCATTGCCCTTATGGATTTCACATTTAAGTTGTTGCAAATACGTACATACCAAGGCAAACCAGTGCTAACACAAATTGGGGAATTCTAAAATGAAGGTGCTAAGTCACCAAAAGATTGGAGTGCAGCTTGACCTGAAGAAATTTCTGGAAAGAACAAACAACTATAAAAATGACTAAGATTCTCTGTTTTCCTTTGCTCATCTATCCTCTAAGAGTGTGATTTATTTTTTCTACAATTTCTCTCTCTCTCTGAAAACTGGATTTTTGTGTGCCCTATATATAACCACCTACATGATACAAAATTTAATCTCTTTATTCCTCATTCTGGGAGAAAGGTCTCTGATTACACTAGCTTGGTCAACATTTGCTTATGGTTTATCAACTATGACTAGGGCTGGTGGCATGACTAAATTGTATAAAATGGTACAAAACGGCTGCCGCTACTATAATCTCATGAATGGGAGAAGATTAAAAAAAAGTGATGAAACTTCAGAGCTCAGATCTCTTGGTTGACATTCAAGATCTCTTGGATCTCAGAATGTCCTTATAGATGTAGGTTTTTGGGTATAGGTATTATGTCTATTCTGGTTCCCACTGAAAAAAAAAGAATAAAAAAAGAGAAAAGGTATTTGATCTCCAGCCTCTCATATACAGATGTTCAGGTTGTACACTATACAACCTCATAACATCTATTGTGTAGACATAGTAGATTTGTATATGTATTCAAACAATTTCTCAGCAGATGGCAATGGAAACTCTCATGCACTACTACTGAGGTTATAGATTGGTACAACCACTTTGGAAGACAGTTTGCCATTTTCTAGTAAAATCGAAGATATATATGCATACCCTTTGATCCCGGAAATCTCCTCAGGCACGTGGGCATCAAAACACATGTACAAGAATATTCATATTGGCATTATTCCTAATTGTGGAAAACCAGAAACAACATAAATGTCCCTCAGCAATAGAATATGTAAATAGATTATGGTACATTTATACACTGGATGCGAGCAATAAAGTAAGCTACAGTCACATAAATACATGAATGAATTTTGCAAACAAATATTAATTTTTCCTTATTTTTGTAAATCTCTTTAGAATACAATAGACTGTATAAAGCCAAAAATATACAAATGTATTGTGGGGTTTATAATTTATGCATAAATAAAGCCTATGACAACAATAACACAAACAATGGAAGAGAGGAAACAGAAGAATCCTGTTGTAAGGATCTCATACTCTTTGTTGGAGTGGCATAATATTACTTAAAAGTAGACTATGGTAAGTTAAAGATGTGTACTACAAATCCTAAAGCAACCACTAAGAGGCACAGCTTATAAGCCAACAAAGAAGATAAAATGAAATCATGAAAATAGTTAACCCAAAGAAGGCAGAAAAAGAGGAAAAGAGTTTTTCAGTCCTACTGCTCTCAAATTCCAGAGGACAAACAAATGTCTCTCTGGAAGAGCCAGCCCCTGTCTCTGTGAGTCCTGGCTGTTCACAGTACAACCCACACCAAAGTCATCTCCTTCCCGAGCTCCTAAGCTGCCTATTCTGGGGAAGTAGATGCCTCATGAATCTCAGCGTGTGCATACATGATCAGGGACTCAGGCACATGCATGCGCACACACACACCACACCTAAATCATGTCCTTGTCTCCACCACAGGGCTTTCACTGTCACCCAAGTGCCCTTTCCTGCCTTTGGGTGACCCCCAAATTGCAGGAGCCCCTTCCCCTCAGCTGAGCCCCAGGTCATCCCCAGCTTCTGCCTGTTAGTGCCCCTGAAATGGAAGCTGCCCTGAACCCTGACTTGCTCTCTCTAATGGCTCACCTGTAAAGTAGGGAAACCCCTCAGTAGATGTGACTGCTCTGTGAGAAAAAACAAGAGCCATAGAAATTAAAATGTTAGTACACTGTCATCTCCACCCAGCCTCTATCCCTGGGGTCCTCCCTAAGTTCTTCTGGGTTTCTCATTGTTTCCTCCTTTGAGTCCCTGGAAATGCCTCCCCACTGGGTATCTCATCCTCCACTGGAAATCCCCTGGAGTCACAGGTCTACTTATCCATCCCTCCTTTCAGCCTCATAGACCAGTGCCTTGGATCTGGGCACTGACCTCAGGCCTTACCTTTTCAGAGGTGAAACCAAAGCCACAGAAGCCTACGACCCAACGAGAGTCCTCTACAGGCTACCATGGTGAGGCTGGGGGTGAAAAGACAAGAGATTTATGGGGGATTTGAGGTGGGTAAACATGAGATTGGAATTGAACTCCACATTTACCATTGACAAACCTTCATTCATATCCCAGCTATCATTTAACACTTATGACACTTTAATTAGTTATCTTCTTTAAGCCTCAGTATTTTCATCTGTAAACTGGGTTAATAAATAATATTCGTCTCTTAGGGTTCCTGTGAATATTAGAGATACTCTATGGAAAAACCCTTGGAACCATGCCTGGCATGTAGTAAGTACTCAATAAATGCTAACTTGTAGTATTGTTGCTGAGACTAAGACTGCTTGGAGCCTCTCCGATGCTGCCTTGTGTGTGGGGTGTGAGGGAGAAAATGGTGGTGTAGACAGAAGAGTCCAAGAAGACCTAGATTTGAGGCCAGGCTCTTCTTGCTAGGTGAGACTAAACAAATCACTTAGAATCTCCTAGCCTTGATGGGGTTAGTTTTTCATTCATTCATTCATTCAACTTCAAAAAGCTACTCTAAGTTAGCTGCAAATGAAAATGTTTATTAAAATCCCTTGATGCATTCATGTATTCCTTCAACACAACACTTACTGAGCACGTACGTACTCTGCAGTGGGCTCTGCGCCGGGCACGGGGAGAGAGATGAGTAAGACATGGTCTCCCCACCAGCAACACTTTCAGTCTAGTGGGGAGCTAGATCAGCAAGCCAGCAATTATGGCATGATAAAGACATGTCCAGGGCCTTGGCTTTAATGGTGAGGAGAAAGATTGGAAGCTTGAGGACTGAATGAAGTTAAGGATGAGTTTATTTTCACCAATGACAGACTTGAACTCCATATGCTGAGGGTAAGAGGGGAGAAGTGGAATATATCCTGAGGACAAAAGAGAGGAAAGACATCTCTTTCACTGGGAACAGAAGGAAGAGAGAAAGATGAGCACAGTACCCAGTTTGTGGGGACGGGGAAGTTAAAGGAGCTCTTGTCTGTGGTGCTGACTTTTACAGTAGAGGAGCTGTGTCTCTTTCTGCAGAGAGCACATGACGTCTGGCCTCTTTATCTCTGCCTTCCTATCTGTCTCCCTCCTCTGCTCCTCAGAATATTAAGCCTTGCAGGGTGATTTAATTGTGTTGGTCTTTTGCCTCTACTAGTCTGTAAATTCTTTACCTTGAAGCCTCCAGAGCAGCAGAACCTCTCCTTCTCTGGTTTCCAGAATCCCATTTGCTCCTGGTTCTCATTCCACCCTTCTTCCCTCTTTTTCCATCTCCTTCACTGACACCTATTATGTTACTCTGTCGGCCCCTTAAGATTCTATCCCATGCCCTCAATAACATTATCATCCCCATCTCCAGCTTTAATCCTTCATCTGAGCACTCCACCCTTATTTCCAGTTGTTGACTGGACATATCTTCATTTGTGAGTTTTCACAACATCCAAATGGGTCTATTAAGTGTACCTCCCAGCGCTCCAACACTGTTCCTCCTTCCTCAGGTTTTAGCAGTCATCCTAGCTGAAAAACAAAACAAAAGCAAAAAAAGAAAAACCTTGAAATGATTGTTGATTCCTCTGTCTCTCTCCACTTCCAGATAGTTCTTAAGTCTGATTGATCTGCCTCTAGAAATATCTATTCATCTCTCTTAAGACCTTCACTAGCCAGTAAACTGATCTCCTCATCTTTCACAGTCTTTTTCATTCCTTCTGCTCTGCCTTGAGGAGCTTGTTCTTCTACATTTCCTTTACTGACTGCTTTGGAGCCCAGTGTCAAAGAAGCTCCTTTAGGAGTTTACCTAAGTAATCCTAAGATACAAAACAGGAGAGCAAATTACAGTTCACGAGACGGAGACAGACCAACCTTGTCCAAGTTAAGAGGTTCGTGGGCAGCCCATGCCAGCTTTTTCTCCGCCTAAGGATGACCACCCTGTGGTATTTGGGAAGGAGGAGTGGGGGTCCCTACATGTCTTCTTGGTCACCGCTCCTCCATGTTGCATTTTCCTCCATGCCCCTTTATTCCGTCACAGATCACCTCACCTCACTCACTCTCAGCTCCTGAATTCCAACCCCCCCCCACCCCCAGAAAGTCTTCAACAGACCTCCCCTAAGAATTTTTACCACCTACCCACAAGTGTTGTCTGGTCTTTGCCCAACCACAACAAAAGTACATTTCCCCAAATCTGAGTTATTCTGACTAAAATAATGCTCTAAGAGTTCCAGAAACACATTCCAGGGTGGGCTTTGGAATTCCAAATACACTTCCTTTTGAGGTCTCTCTGTGAACTTAGAGATGTTCCTCTTTACTCTTCTGAGTATTCAGAGGGTGGCTATAGTAACACCAATATAAACATTGATTTTCAGAGACAATACATTTAAACCTATAAGAAGGAAGAATATTTCTTCCTAGCTGCTCCACAATTCATAAGGCTTCTCTAATCTTCAATGTAATTAGTAGTAATAGTAAAATGATCAACTGCCTCATTTGCCTGAAAGGTTTCCTGGGACACCAGATGTTCAGGTCTAACACCAGGTAAGTCTCAGGCAAGCCAGGACTAGTTGGTCATCCTGAAGTTACGAGCATGCACTCTGGAGTCTGTCTGGGTTCAAATCCAGCTCTGCCACTTACCACCTGTATGATCTTGAACTAGACTTAATCTCTCTGTGCCTCACTTTCTTCTTCACTAAAATTAAGAAGATTTTAAAAAGTTAATACATGAAAGCCTTTAGAACACTGCCTGACATATGGTAAATGTCCAATAGGTGTCAGCTACTTTTATGCATATCAGTGTTAATTCCTCTAATCATCATACCTACCACCAAATGGTGCTCCTTAAGAATCTGGATAAGATGTGAGCCCAGTACTGAATCACACATCTTTAATCTTAATATCTGCTCTCTTAATTATACAAAAACCTGGCCAAAGCTTTGAAATTACTGCTCTCAGAGCCCAGTTAACTGTTTAGCTTCTTACCATCTTCTCCCTGTTCCTCATTCACCTTACCCGACAAGCAATGCTCGAGCACTTCCTGTGTGCTTATGGTGGCTCTGTGCTTGGAGCTTCAGAGAACACAGTAGAAGTATGCTGTTACCCCTGTTCTCCTGGAACTCACATTCTGAAAGGAATGCAAGCATCATCCATGACACTGATGACAAGGCCAGGCAGGAGGCCCCACATCCAGTCTAGAGGGTCTTAGGAAGGGAGAAGTCTCTGTGGCCCATTGTTTGTGTCCAGGAAGACCAGAAGTACTCCTCAGCAACTTTCCTCTGCCCTTGCCACACAGTGTACCCCAGGCACAAAAGTGAGGCCATCATTCCTGACTTGTTCCTCTCTCCCGATAAGCCCCACTTGGTTCTTCCCAGGCTTCGTGGACCAAAGATTCCTCATATATTCTTTTTTCCTCCTAATCAAGGATCTCCTCATCCTTTCTATTGCTTCTGGCCCATCACCCTTTTTTCTCTCCTATAACACACCTACTTTCTTCCTAATCTTTTACTCAGCAATCAAATACCTGGAGTATCACAGATAAAAAGCATTTTGTAAGTTTACATTTCACATACAAAAGCCAAGAGCTCCCTAAGGACAAGACATCCCTAAGGACGTCTTGTTCATCTTTGTAGCTCCCATTACACCTGACATAGTACCGGTCTGTGCCCCAAAAGAGTAGACATACATACATGAAGAGGTGGATCTTCATCACAAACCACACAGGCCCTAAAATAAAAATAGGTTTTTTTCCATTGACCATTTTGTTCTAACAGTCTCTGATCCCCACTCCTGGGGCCAGCTCAGGGCCAAAGCCAATGGGTAAGGATGGAAATAGCAGCACCTTCAACATCTCCTACACGAACTTCTTCCTGGGGGGCTTCCCTGGATTGGGAGAGTGGAGGCCCCTCCTGGTCCTGCCTCTTACTTTTCCCTATGTGACCATCATCTCTGCCAATGCCCTCATCATCCACATGGTGGCGGCCCAGCAGAGCCTGCATCAGCCCATGTACATGCTCATCGCCCTACTCCTAGCTGTCCACATTTGTGCTGCTACAGCGGTGATACCCAAAATGCTGGAGGGCTTTGTGCATTATGTTAACCCCATATCACTGCATGGCTGCCTGGCCCAGCTGTTTCTCATCGACTTCACTCTCCTTCTGGACTACAACCTCCTGCTGGCCATGGCCCTAGACTGCTTGGTGGCCATTTGCCACTCACACTGCTATAGTGACCTGATGACCTCCCGTCTGCTGGGCGTGCTGGTCTTTTTTGCCCTGACACGGAGCCTGGGAGTGGCAGTGCCCTTGGTAGTGCTAACCTCACGAGCTTGATTCTGCCAGACAGCAGTGATCTGACACTTTTCCTGTGAGTACATCGCACTGCTGAGCATAGCTTGTGAAGACTTGACCTTCAACAACCGGTTGGGGCTGGCCATGGGGTTGGTCAGTGACCTTTGATCTAGCCCTGCTGGGGACCTCCTACACCCGCATCATCTATGCTGCCTTCTGGATATCTCCTGGGGGAGCCCGAACCAAGGCCTTGCACACGTGTGGCTCCCACTTATTGGTCATCCTCACCATCTAACTCTCTAGTCTCTCCACTTCCATCGTTTTCCAAGTAGCCAAGACTGTGTCTCGGTATGTCCAGAACCTGCTCAGTGCCATCTATCTGCTGCTCCCAGGAGCCTTGAATCCTGTCATTTAGGGGGTAAGGATGAGAGAGATCAGGCAACATGTAGAAAAGATGCTCTGTGGAAAGGAATTAGGCCAGGAGGTTAGGGAGAAGACAGAGAGGCTGCAAAATATGAGAGTGAAGGAGAAACTGCTAGGGTGAGAGAACTTCATCAACTTGGGAAATTGGGGCTGTGACCTCTGGGAACAAGAGAAAAGCAGGCAGTACTGAGGGACAGGCTGGAATTTCCTGAGATTATGGACTCAACAGCAGGTTCATTGTTGGTAAACTATTCCTTTTGGAATTCTTAGAATGCTGTTTTCACTCCAATAATAAAATTGCTTTTCCCTATTTATCCTGTTAGTTTAGTTTCTCTGTCCTCTTCTCCCTGACTCCTGAGAAAGCCCCCAATTAATATCTGGATATATGGAGCTCCACTGGAAGTTGTATAGAGCAAGTTGCACAGACCACGACTTGACCTGAACACCCAGTCTGAAACAAATAAACAGGCCAGGCTCTTCCCTGGTGCCCAGTCTCTCCCAGATACATAGTAAGACTTGACATGAAGCCCAGTCTCACCGAATATACAGGTCAGTCTTGATACCACCAGTCTAATGCAAGCACACAAGTTAGGTTCTAGAGTCCAATCAGTTCCAAACACAGGTGAGGCTCTGCCTGATATTCCCAGTCTGATATCCCCAGGCACACAGGTCAGGCCTACCCTAGGGGTCCAGTCTAGCCCAAACAGGTCAAGTCCAGCCAGGGGGCCCTCCAGTCTGACAGACACTAAAGCCAGGTCTTCTCCTTGGGACCCAAATTCATCCAAAGACCAGACTAGGCCCTTATCTGTACTTGAGCTTGACCCAAACCCATAGGTCGTGCCACTCTTTCCCATGGTAGCCAGTGTGATTTATCTAAGTCACCCCTACTTGAAAGACCTCCATAGTTGTCATCTATGGAATGGAGTATCTATCCTTCAGGGATGTCCCAGAAAGAGGCTATGGTGTCCCATACTGTGCAGGACCATCTGTAAACCAGTGAAGTTTTCTCTTCCTCTATCACTTGATAATATGGAATGTCCCATGAGGCCATGGGTGCAGGCTGGGAGACAGAGAGGGTGTAGCAGGAGCGAGAACCATGGGCATTTGGGCCAATTCTTCAGTAGATTACTTGTGCTTTCAGGGCCTGCTTGAGCCCAATCTTGTATATACCACTTCCATTTGATGATGGAATGCTACTATGCATGCCCAACTTTAGGCTTAGGGGGTCAGACAACACCCAGTTCATGACAGGCAGCTCAGGTTGCATGGTAACTTGGTGGTCTTTGGTTAGGCAGTCTCCAAGGCCCAGTAGCAGCCAAAAGCTGTCTCTCACAAGGTAAGTATTTTTATCAAGAGAGGATGGCAGGGCCTGCCAAAGGCTTCCAACAGCATCCACTGATACTTGAGCAGCTTGCATGGCAGACTGGACCTGTTGCAGAACCAGGTTTGTTCTTTGTCCTGGTCCCCACTCAAAACTAGCAGCTTTTAGGGTCACATGGTAAATGGGCCAGAGTAGCACATCCAAATGAGGAACATGTTGCCATGTCGCCTCCAAAATCCAAAGAGGCCCATTAGGCCTTATGCCTTTCTTTTGGTTGTAAGAGGAGCCAGATAGAAGAATTTATCCCTCATCATAGAAGGAATATCCCAACATGCCTTACACCATTGGACACCAAGAAATTTCACTGAGGTAGAAGGTCCCTGAATTTTTGTCCGATTTATTTCTCATTCTCTGACACACAAACGTCTTACCAGTAAGTCTAGAGTAGCTGACATTTCCTGCTAGGTCCAAACCGCATCTCAATGTAATGGAGCATTGTGATGTACTGTGGAAAGGAAAAGTGATCAAGATGAATTAAATTATGACACTGGGCTAGAGAGCTGATAACTGATACACCCCTGAGGCAGAACATATACATGGTCACTCAGACCCTTGCCTCTTTGTTTGATTAGGAGTATCCAGTGATGGTATTCTGCATGTCTCTATTGCCACATCACCCCCATGGACTATCAGAGCTCCCTTTACTACTGAAAAGTCATGCTTAAATCTCATCAAATTAGGGAACCAACTCAGAAAACTCGTCCTTAGGATTCCATTCCTCTAGAACCATTTCCAGTACCAGAACCTATATTGGTCAGTGTTCTCGTTCTCCAGAGAAACAGAATAAGGTGTGTATACACACACACACACACACACACACACACACACAATCTTATCTATATATTCAGTTGACCCTTGAACAATGCAGGGATTAGTTCCAGGACACACAGAGGATACAAAAATTCACGGATGCTCAAGTTCCATAGTGTCTATATCCACGGGTCCACATCCACAGACTCAACCAATCACAGACTGCATAGTATTGTAGTATTTATTGAAAAAATCCAAGTGTTAAGTGGACCCATGCAGTTCAAACTCATGTTGTTCAAGGGTCAACCATATACATCTCTCTCTCTCTCTCTATATATATATATATACATATATATACACACACACACACACACACACACACACACACACATATATATAAAGTAATGCAGGGGACTTCCCTGGTGGTGCAGTTGTTAAGAATCCGCCTGCCAATGCAGGGGACACAGGTCCAAGCCCTGGTCTGAGGATCCTACATGCCATGGAGCAACTAAGCCCATGTGCTACAACTACCCAGCCTGCACTCGACAGCCTGCGAACCCCAACTACTGAGCCTGCGTGCTGCAACTACTGAAGCCCACGCAACTAGAGCCCATGCTCTGCAACAAGAGAAGCCACAGCAATGAGAAGCCCATGCACTGCAATGAGTAGCCCCCGCTCACCACAACTAGAGAAAGCCCGTGCGCAGCAACAAAGACCCAATGCAGCAATCAATCAATCAATCAATAAGTAAATAAGTAAATAAGTAAATAAGGAATAAGTAAATAAGTAAGTAAATAAGTAAATAAATAAATAAATAAGTAATGGGCTCACAGTTGTAGAAATGGCAAATCCAAAACTGGCAGAGTAGGCTTCCAGGATGGAAACCCAGAGAACAGCTGATACTGCAGCTCACGTCCAATGGCAGTCTATAGGCAGAAGTCCTTCTCTCTCAGAGGACCTCAGTATTTTTCCTCTTAAGGACTTCAACTGATTGGATGAGGTCACCCACATTATGGAAGATAATCTCATTTACTCAAAGTCTACGAATTTAAATGCTAATTTCATCTTAAAAAAATACCTTCACAGCTCCATCTAGTGTTTGATCAAATATCTGGATACCATGGTCTAGCCAGTTGACACATAAAATTAACCATCACATAGCCTAGGCTTACAGCAAGCCTAACCAAGTATGGGAGTGTCCTAGCACAGAGCCAATCTGCAAAGACCAAGGAAAGCTGTCAAAACATTAACTGAATGACTTCACTGCAAAAACAGTTTAGTCTCAGAATATTTCAACAACAAAAAAAAATCACAGGCATTATAAAGAAACAGGAAAACATAGACCATTCAAAGGAAAAAGATAAACTGACAGAAACCACCCCTGAGGAAACCCAGCCGTCAGACTTTCTAGACAGACATTAAAACAACTGTCTTAAATATGATTGAAGAGCTAAAGGAAAACAAGGAAATCAGGAAAACAATGTATTAACAAAATCAGACTAACAACAAAGATGTAGAAACAATTAAAAGGAACCAAATAGAAAGTCTAGAGCTGGAAAGAGCAATAACTGAAATGAAAATTTCACCAGAGGGGCTCAACAGCAAAGCTGAGCAAGAAGAAGAAAGAATAAATGAACTTGAAGATAAGGCAATTGAAACTACTGAGTCTAAGCAGCAGAAATAGGATAAAGAAAAGTGAACTAAGCCTAAGGGACCTGTTGGGACATTGATAAGTGGACCAATAGATGCAACATTGGACCTCCAGAAGGAAAAAAGGGAAAGGGGCAAAAAAGATTACCTGAAGAAATAATGGCTGAAAACTTCCCAAATTTAACAAAAGATGTGAATATATCAATCCAAGCAGCTCAACAAATCCCAATTTGGATAAATTCAGAGACCCACACCAAGACACATTATAATCAAACTGTCAAAAGCCATTAGGATGGTTATTATCAAAAATACAAAAAATTAACAAGTATTGGCAAAGATGTGGAATAACTGGAACTCTCGTGTACTGTTGGTAGAAACGTAAAATGGTGCACTTGCTATAGAAAACAGTTCGGCAATTCCTCAAAAAGTTAAATACAAGATTACCATCTAGTCCAATAATTCCACTTCTAGGTACACACCCAAAAGAACGGAAAGCAGGAATTCAAACAGATACTTGTGCATCAATGTTCACAGCAGCATTATTCACAATAGCCAAAACGTGGAAATAACCCAAATGTGTGTATATATATATATATATATGTACATATATATATATATAGAGATATTACTCATTCTTAAAAAGGGAATGAAATTCTGACACGATACATAAACGAACCTTGAAAACATTATGCTAAGTGAAATAAGCCAGACAGAAAAGGACACATATTGTATGATCCCTTTTATTTGAGATACCTAGAATAAGCAAATTCAGAGTCAGAAAGTAGAATAGAGGTTACCAGGGAATAATGGGAGAAGGGAATGGGGAATTATTGTTTTATACATAGACTTTCTGTTTGGGATGATGAAAAAGTTCTGAAAATAGATAGTGGTGATGGTTGTACATTGTACATGTACTTAATGCCACTAAACTGTATGCTTTAAAATGGGTAAAACGGTAACATTTATGTTATGTATATTTTACCACAATTTTTTTAAAAAGAGGAAAAAGACATATATTAAAATCAGAATTCTATATGGTGTCTAAGTGATTTGTCTTAAAATTTCTTCCCTGAACTCTCAAATAACAAAAAATGCTTTTTCAAATTTGACCTTTGTATGAAAATAAATGACAAAATTAGTCTCACACAATCATTTAGAAATGTTTATCTTTATTTCAGAATGACCTATTAGGACCTTATCCAGATAAAGGTCCTGTCAGCACATCTCACGTGTTATGACTCAGTTTTGCTTCTACGGACACACCAGTCAAAGTCTCCTTACCAAAACTGAAGTCACCAGAAAAGGGGTGCCAGATGGGTGATGAAACCCTACTTAATCACTCCCTATTTGCGAGATGACTTCTTTTGCATTCCTAAAACATCTACTTTGATTCCCAATATATCAATTTTTAAAAATCACTACTTTCACTCTTATATAGAAACAGTACTTTAAATCAATTGATTCTTTTGCTGCAATAAGGTCCAGCAAAGCCTTATCACTTCAAGCAAACCTACTACACCTATCTATGCTCAAGTAGTTTGGCTATTAAAAAAGGGCTGGTCTCTTCTAAGCCTTTCCTCAGGATCCACACATCAAACATTCATCTCTATTTTCCAAAGAGCACACCATGGCTGCTGTGTTCCTCTCCTTCTCTTCTTCTTTTGATATCTTTTCCTTATCTTTCAGCTTTTCTTTATTTAGAGTGAACTGGATCGGATTAGCTGCTGGTCTTGTCCTTAAATAATACATCCCAGTCTTCAAACCCTAAAAGGGAAGTACAGACAACGAATTAGGAGAAGCTGTGAGAACACTAGACATTCAAGACCAATGTTTAAAATACATTTCCATAAACCAGGTCAAATTGCTTTCTAAACTTAGAATTATATCTCTTCTAGGAAGCCCTCTCAAAAATGCTTAAAGAGAGAAAGGGATGGTCAGACAGTATACTCTGTCCTTTTCACCCCTAAAACAAGCTTATCTCTTTGAAAATGTCAAATATTTTTGTTCTCTAGTCTTTTTGTTTGTTTGTTTTTATGTGTATGACTTCCAAGTGTGCCTAAGAAAACATGTTTGCCTTAGATTATAACTATTTAGAGGTCTAGACTGTATCTCTGTATAAGAACAGATTATGACTACTTCAAGGATAAGAATCACCATCCTCTATTCAGTATCCCCAGTCCTGGAACATAGTATAAGTTCAATAAAAGTTTGCTAAATAAAAAAAAAATTCATAATTCTATATAAACACCTAGAATATTGCTAGGGAATAAGAATACATGATAGACTCACAGGCCTTTACAGTTGGCAATGACTAGCTAAGTGATTGGCTTTTGTCCTGTAGATAGATAAAGTGGAGAAACAATGGATATTTTTGAATAGTGGGTTGACATGCGTAAAGTTTTATTTTAGGAATGGTAGCAGTACACAAGATGGCCTAGAGTAGAGATACCAGAAGAAAAGAGATCAGTTAAGAAGTTAAGAATAACAGCAGTGGAATAGAAGGTAAGACATTCAAGAAATAGTACAAAGGAACAACTGACACCACATGGTGAATGACTACATGGAGAGTAAAGGAAGGATCATAGGTAACTCCAAGGTTTCAAGCTTAGAATAAAATAATCCTAAAAGAAATAAGAAAATCCAAAGTGAGAGCTTAATCTGGTAGAAAACCCATGGGTTGGTTCTAACATACTGGACTTAAAGTGAAAGAACTTCCAGGTGGCAATACTTAATACGTAGCTAGAATATAAAACTCTGTTCCAATTCTAAAATATCCCAAGTTGGTTGACTTCCTCCACTAACCTGTTTCCAGCCATAGAAGTGCATACTAGTGAGTTTGCCATAGTTAGGCTCAGCAATATGTATGTTCAAAGACTGGCTTTGATCAATGAAAGCTCCTCTCTCAGCTGCCATCTTGAGTACGGTTTTCTGAGAGATTTCCCACACAGTCTTATAAAGTTGCTTCAGGTCATCAGGAATTTCTGGTATGCTCTGAAGAAAGGAAATCAAATGTTTATTGCACTCTGGTTGAAGAAAGCAGTATGATTAACAGAATGGTGACCCCCAGGGTCTGGCCTTGGTTCTACTTCCAGCCAGATCTGACCCTACCATTCCATTTAATACAGTATGATCCTTATCAAGTTTCCTAAGACTACTCACTTCTGGCTTACGAAGTCAAACAAAACCCCATCTAAACAACAAAATATCAATCTGGTGGTAGTTATTTAAGATTCATCTTTAATTGGTTAATGGCCAAAACATTCACTGAAAAGTCAGAGCTAAGCAACAATAAATGACCCTTAAGTTTTGCAGAAAATAAAAAAACTCAGGGCTGTAACTCACAGGGACATGACCCAAGGAAGCAATGAGGCAAAACCCTTTAAGCTAGGACTCCACAAACTCCATTTGGAGTCAACAGAAATAAGGCTTTCCTATTTCTTAGGTCTAGGGTTAGCTTGCATCAGAACACTGACTGGGAGCTTCCCTGGTGGCGCAGTGGTTAAGAGTCTGCCTGCCGATGCAGGGGACACGGGTTCGTGCCCCGGTCCAGGAGGATCCCACATGCCGCGGAGCAGCTGGGCCCATGAGCCATGGCCGGTGTGCCTGCGCGTCCGGAGCCTGTGCTCCGTAACGGGAGAGGCCACAACAGTGAGAGGCCCGCGTACCGCAAAAAAAA
>NC_041229.1:60870487-60871543 GCF_002837175.3 Physeter macrocephalus | reverse complement strand
CAAAAAAAAAAAAAAAAAAAAAAAAAAAAAAAAAAAAAAAAAAAAAAAAAAAATATATATATATATATATATACATATATATATAGAAATGTTACAAGAATCTTTATCTGTGTTGCCAAGCAGACAAATATTTAGCCAGAGGCCTCTATCTACAAATAAATAAATGCTTCTTGATTCTCAGTTGCAAATATTTCACTGTTAAACACTATTTCTGGCTCTGTCTTTTGGACTATCAGTCTTCAATTCTCCATCATACTTTTTAATTAAGTTTGACTCTAATTTCAGGCTTTATACCACTGGTTCCCAAACTCTGACTCACTTGGCAATTATCTAGGGAGTCTTTAAAAAATACCGATGCCTGGCTCTCACTTCCAGACATTTAATTGGTATGGGGTACAACCTAAGCTTCAGGATTTAAAAAGCTCTTCAATGTATTCTAATGTGCAGAGAAGTTGGGAACCACTACTTTATATTGCTGCACAAACAAGAGGGTAAGGCCTAGCTATGTGAAGATGTATTTAATCCTAGCACAGCAATGCAGAATTGAACAGAGCTACATAAGCCTATATGACCACAGTGAATAGCCATTCTTTCTCTACATTGCCTGGGATAAGTGAGAAGTTACCAATGTAACTACCAACTTAGCTCCTGAAGAGAACTTTTTTTTTTTTTTTTAATTCTGTACCTGGATAGAGCCATTGCATGCAATAATCTGATTTTTCATCTCTTCATTCCACAAGCCCCGCTCAGTAAGATCTTTCAGTAAGTGAGGATTTACAATCTGAAACGGAAAGGAGAAAGATGTGAAGGAATAAACAACAATGACAGGGCCTAAACATGATCACAGACTTGGAGCTTAAAGTAAGTAAGATCACTGAAGAACATTAGATTGCTTGGCAAATTCTATTTTTTATAAAACTGAGAGACCGGGCTTCCCTGGTGGCGCAGTGGTTGCGCGTCCGCCTGCCGATGCAGGGGAACCGGGTTCGCGCCCCGGTCTGGGAGGATCCCACATGCCGCGGAGCGGCTGGGCCCGTGAGCCATGGCCGCTGAGCC
>NC_041229.1:60845981-60870439 GCF_002837175.3 Physeter macrocephalus | reverse complement strand
AAAAAAAAAAAAAAAAAAAAAAAAAAAAAAAAAAACTGAGAGACCTATCCCACCACATGAAAGCTATATTCTTCTAAAATCTTGATATCTGTTATTCAAAACATAACACATGGTATTTGCAAAAGTGAAAAGAGCTAATGCTGCCTAAGCTGGGTATGTAGAATGATTCTTTTGTCTTTTTAAGTAAGGACACAATAAATACTTAAGAAAATTAGAAACGTACCCACCCCAAACCTCACAGAAATTTATTTCAGAGTATCTGCAAATTCACAAATAAGTATCTTTTAAATTAGTGGTTCTCAACCTGCACATGAGAATTACCTGGGAACCTTAAAAAAAACACTGGTCCTGCCCGTCAGAAATTCTAATTTGTAACCAAGGCTGAGAACCACTATCTTAAAGGATACTTCTATACACCCTGAGTATCATCAACTTAAGCATATGAGGTTATAGTATATGTCATTATGATTACAAAGTGGTTAAACATCATGTGAACTCTAATATCAAGTTGCTTTCATACTCAACCCTCAACCCTTCATTCTTTTGACAGATATTTATTAAATGTCTATTATATGCTGAAATAACATAAAGAATATTAGAGATAAATCACTTTATCAAAACTTTGCACCGACACTAAAATAAAGGGGCATACTAAATATGAGTAGCATTTACTCCCAACATCAGGCTTTTAAAAGATTTGCCTGTAGGTCTGGTTGTGATCTTCTCACCTGAAATTCTCCTGACAAGACTCTGCGAGTGTAGATGTTACTGGTATAAGGTTCAATTGACTCATTATTTCCCAATATCTGAGCAGTTGAAGCAGTAGGCATCGGGGCAATGAGTAAACTGTTTCTTATACCATACCTAAAGAAAAGGAGATTATTAGGTGCTGGTCCTGAAGCTACAATCTGTCAGGAAGACAGCTACTTTAAGTCATTGTAGTAAATGCAGTTGCTGCGAGTAATACCAAACATCCATTAGACTCACATGTTGATTTTTGCATTTAACCCTACAGGGATGCAACTCCACAGCATGGGTGGTATAACTTGGCCCTCTCCTAAATGCCTGATCCCTAAACAGAATTAGCACCATTTTTACTGCTGGTAATCCTTATCATGCCATGACTTATGCCAGTTAGGAATCACAGCACTTGATACACTATCTTGCCCAAGGAAACATTCACATGGTTATTGGAGAGTCCCCACCTGTATCAGGGTACACTCATTCAACCCTTACTCTTTTCTAAGTGCCTATGTGATCACTGTGCTAGGCCCTTTAAGGAAACATAATGATGTGAAAGTGGTCAGAACCAGACCTCTATCACCACAATTCTCCATTATCCTGAATAGGCTAATGAATAGAGAAAATTATGCTCCAAGTATATTCCTGACTTCCGCTATCACCTCTTTAATTAAATTTCCTAGAAGAATGCTAACATCTTTTGACTCTATTCAGTGCCAAAGAGAGTGCTTAAAAGTATAATATGAACTCTGAGAAATCTTCAAACTGTCCTAAGCACATCCTTCAAAGCTCAGCCTAAGAGATACCTACTCTACAACATCTTTCCTAACCAGGCAGACAACACTGAATACAACTGTCAAATACAAATATTTGCATTGCAAATATTTTCTGTGACCTGTACCTTTACGTATATTTGTGTTACATGTCTTACCTTACTTAGTTTTAAGTTTCTCAAGCACAAAGAGTTCATCTTTCCTACATTCCATACCTCTAGATTCATACAGCACTTAGCACAGAGCCTCACATCTTAATGGAGTCTGTACAACTGGACTTTCAACCTCTCTATGTCACTTTCTAGTTGTGAGGCATCAAGCAAACCACCAACTATCTCCATGTCTTTACTCCCTCAGTAGAGTGGACAGTGGTTTCCTGTCCAGAGACAGGAAAATGTTTTGAAAAGTCATATATATATGATATATCCAAGCAATGGAATTGTCTGTAATCACTAAAAACATTAGGTAAATCTGCATGTACTAAAAGAGAAACATCTCCAATAAATCACTAAATAAAAAGTCTCAGAACATGTCAAGTTTGATTTCATTTATATAATAAGACTGTGTGTGCATATCTACAAATGTACTGAAAAAGGTCTAGAAAAATATACACCATTCACAATGGTTATCTCTGAGAAAAGGAGTAAGTTGGTTTTTTTGTTTGTTCTGTGGGACAAAATGGTTGGCAGAAGAGGTATAAAGAAGGGCTTTTACTTTCTATTTTATTTCCATATTTGAACTTTATTAACAATGAATGTGTATTCATGTATTAATTTTGAAATTTAAAAAAGTTATACATAAAAAATATTTAAACCACAGTATTTTGAGAAAAAACAAAATAATAAATAGAGTTCAGGTCCATTTTTGTAAAACGTGAATTTGCATGTAAATATACACATATATACACACTCAGAAGAAAGTCTGAGGATGACAGACAAAAAGATACAAACAGGTTTTTTTGGGGGGTGATGGTATTGGGATAATTTTCATTTTACTCCCTTTCCACATGTACGTTTTCTAAATTATCTAACATGTATTATTTGAGTAACAAAACAATTTTAAGGTAAATAGATATTTTAAAGAGCATTTTAAAGCTACTGCTTCCTTCTGCAAACATTAAACACTTTGTATATGCATTAACCTAGACATGACAGACAAACATTCAGCAAAACATTCTGCTTGCACTCAAATCTCTTATGTTTATTAGTTGGAAAGGCCTACATTTTTCAATTTTTACATTTTTCTTTCACACAGTTTAACACATTAAACCCTCCAAAAGCTCTTCCAAAATCCCTAATGAAGACCTATGACAATCAATTCATTGAAAGTCATTTATGTGCCCAATGTGGTTAAGCAATAAATAAAAGTGAAAAACATTTAAAAAGCAAACACACTTGGAAATATGAAGGTTAAATGAGAAAAAGAATTACCTAATCTTGGTAGTTAAGCCCCTAAAACAAGATCAACTAATAATAATAATACCTACCGGGTATTAAAATGCTTTCATTGTGCCAAGCAATTTGCAGGTTACTATACATATAAAATACATTGTCCTAGGAAGCATTTTTTAAAAAACAGTTCTATGGATAGGTCATTTTAGTCCCATTTAAAAGGAAAAAATGAATTTCAGAAGCTAAAATAACATCCCTAAGTTCAAAAGAGCCAGGCTGAAAACCTGAACCCTCCTCACTTCAAAGCCATTTAACATCTCTACTTACTTTGCAATCTTCTCCTTGAGAAGTTTCCAGTCCCACAGGTTTGTAGGAGTAACATTCCACATATCATACTGAAGGATCTAAGGAATAAACAACCCAAATTTATGATAAATCATTATATGACAATTTAAAACTATGACAAAAACCAAACAAATAACTAACTGCCATGCCCCCACATCCCAACAAATGCTGTCTTTTGGTAAAGCTGTGTAAGAAATACAAGGACCAGAGACTTTCCTGGACAAATTTCAATGTAGTCATATTGATTAGAAGCAGGCTAAGAAAACTGATTAAGGCTTACCTCTTCCCCATGTCCCTGGCTGAGTCCTCTCAGAGGACCCCTATCATATCTACAAACCAGGAAATTCTAACATTTATGAAAGCATGTTGTTTTTGTACAGTAAAAGAATTACTCTAGCCTCATCTTTTTTAACTGCCTTGATCTGCCTCTCAATCTATCTATTTAGCTAATAAACTTATTTTCAAACAATGTAGAGTTCCTAAATATCAGCAGGAACTGTGAGAACTAAAAATAACATCTTATTTTACAGGGAGGAGACTCATACTACTCATGATGAAGGCAGTGTGAATGGCGGAATTCTAGGACAGCTCCCAGATTCCCACCCCACTAGGGTATAGGTCATTATATTCTCCTCCCCTTCAGTGTATACAGGACCTGGAAATACGATGGATGCCACTCACATAACTATAACAAATGTGAAGGGTTTCTGCAGGTGCAATTAAGGGTGAAAATCAGTTAATTTTTTAGTTAAAAGTGAGATTATCCTGGCTGGCCCTGACCTAACAAATGAAAAACCCTCAAAAGGGCGACTGGACTGGGCTCTTCTTGAAATGAGAGACTCTCCTTCCTACTGGCTTTGAAGAAGCAAGATGCCAAGAGTTCTAGAGTTACAAGGAAATGAACAACCAGGTGAGCCTGGAGAAGGACCCTGAGCCTCAGATGAGACCACAGCCTCTACCGACATCCTGACTGTAGCTTTGAGAGATTCAAAGATCCAAGACTCAGCTAACCCAAGTCTGCACTCATGACCCATGGAAACTGATACTGAATGTATGTTGTTTTAATACACTAAGTTTAGTAACAGAAAACTAATACTTGGGAGTTCCCTGGTAGTCTAGTGGTTAGGATTCAGCGCTTTCACTGCTGTGGGCCCTGGTTCGAACCCTGGTCAGAGAACTAAGATCCTGCAAGCTGTGCATGGCGCGGCCAAAAAAGAAAAAAAAAAACTAATACAGTTAGCATTCTTCTTACATCATTTTAGCAATGATTAGTTTTAAATAGAGTATCCTTTTTACTCCAGAGGACAAAAGGACCATATGAGTTTACTCTGTCTGGTGTAACAAATTACCACAAATTTAGTGGCTTAAAATAACAAAAATTTATTCTCTCATAGCTCTGGAGGCCAGAAGCCCGAACTCAATATGTTGGGAAGGCCTCACTCCCTCCACAGGCTGGAGGAGATTCTGTTCTTTGCCTCTCCAGCTTCCAGTGGCTCTCAGTACTCCTGGGTTGCGGCTGCATCACTCCGATCTCTGCCTCCATAGTCGTGTTGCCTCCTCTTCTTCTCTGTGTCTCTTGTAAGGACAACTGTCACTGGATTTAGGGCCCACCTGGATAATCCAGGATAATCTCCTCATCTCAAAATCCTTAACTACATCTGCAAAGACCCTTTTTAAACCAAATAAGGTAACAGTCATAGGTTCCAGGCATTAGGATGTGAACATACCTTTTTGAAGGCTACCATTCAGCCTACTATAGGAACTCACAGGCAAAAAGAAACTTCATCCATATACTTACTCCTTTGCTGACTGGAGAGCCCTCATAGGTTTCATATGGGCCATACTCCTTGGCCAGTTCACAGCTGGCTTCCAAGGCTCCATAATAAATGGTTTCAAAGATCTGCTTATTCAATAGCTGGGCCTCCGGACTCTCAAAAGGGTACCTCATCAGAATAAAAGCATCTGCCAGACCTTGTACCCCAATTCCAATGGGGCGATGGCATCTATTTGATACGCTTGCCTTCGTGCCAACAGATTTAGAGAAGAGACAACATTAATGAACAGTAAAAGCAACATTCTGTAACAAATGACACACTCTCTCTCTTTATCTCAGTTTTCTCACACCATTCCAATGATAACCATTTACATGATGACTAGAAGACTGTAATAAACTCCTTCCATCTTGGATTTCAATAATTACCAATAAGCAGAGAAATCTATTCATACCTCTGGGACAGGGTAGTAGTTAATATCAATAATTTTATTCAGATTTCGGACAATGACTTTGGTGACTTCAGCCAACTTCGTAAAGTCATATGTGTGCTCCGATGTGACATACATATTCAGGGCCAGGGAAGCCAAGTTACAAACTGCAACCTGGAATTCGAAGAAAAAGCGTCAAGAGTCACATGATTTTTATTTCTTCCACTGTGTCAATGACACTGCTCTGTAAGCCTCTAACACTTGCTGACATTAAAATTTTAAATTTCTATCTTTGACTCCTCCCTCTTCATCATTCACCAGTTCATTGCTAAATCCCAAAACCTATTCACATATGTGAACTGTAACACGTACCAGTGAAACAGGTAAGATGGGGAAAGAACCATATGCTTCATGGTACATGGCTCTACTACCAGACATATGCCACACTGTGCTATAATTTTTTATATATATCTGTCAGTAGATGTGCACTGTCTAATACAGCAGCCACTAGATTAAAACTAAATGAAATTTAAAATTCAGTTTCTCAATTGCACTAGTCACATTTCATGTGCTCAGTAGCCACCCAATACAGAACATTTCTATCACTGCAGAAAGTTCTTCCAAATTGCACATCTACTTCACCCTCATTGAGACTCTGACAGCCCTTAACTCCTCTCACCTAGACTCCCTCATGCCCTTCACACCTACTCAATTCTACACATGTTGCCAAAGTACCCATTTTTAAAACATAGCTCGAATCACGTAAGCCTGATAAATGCTAGGGAGAAAAATAAGGCAGGAAAAGAAAACGGAGTCTTGGGGCTAAGGATGGAAGGAAGTGCCATTTTTAAATAGAGTTGTCAAGGAAGACCTCACTGAGAATGGGATATATGAAGAAAGAACTGAAGAAGTTAGAAAGCAAGCCGCTTGGACACCTGGGGAGAAGAGCATTTTAACATTCAAAAATTCTGTGACAGGAGTATGCTTGATATGTTTGAGAAACAGCAATAAAATTAGTAGAGCTGGAGCACAGTGAGGAAGGGGGAAAGTAAGAGCAGATGAGGTGGGATACTCAGTTGTGTAGGAACTCACAGGGCATTACAAGGACAGAAATGAGGTACTGAGACATGCTACAGCATGGACAACTGACACAAAAGACCAAATATCATGTGATTCCATTTATATGGAATACCTACAATAGACAAATCCAGAGACAGAAAATGGGTTAGTGGTGCCAGGGCCTGGGTGAAGAGGGGAACAGGGAGTGACTGCTAAAGGGTACAAGGTTTCTTTCTGGGGTGATGAAAATGTTCTGGAATTAGTTATCAGTGATGGTTGCACAACCTTGTGAATGCACTAAAAAAAAACACTGAATTGTATACTTTAGAAGGCTGAAATTTATGGTATGTGAATTATATCTCAATTTTAAAAAAAAGGAACGAACTCTGGATGGGTTGGAAAATCAAAGATGAGTATTGTGCAGAGGAATGATATGATCTGATTTTTGTTTTAAGAAGGGTCATTTTATTCTCTATAATATAATCTATCTTGTATAATAGTCATGAGTATATGTCAATTTCCTCCAACTAAATTGTTAGTTTCCAGAGGGCAGGGGCTGAGCCACATTCATTTACATCTGAGAGCACTTAATATAGTGTCTTACATACGGCTGGTGCTCAATAAACTTTGTTAAATTAAACTGCAACCTTAGCAGTATGTTCAACTCACTCACCATTTTCTTTCTGACTTTTCATTTGTCATGTTTTTTTTAGGTCCTAGAATTTGGGATCTGCTCCTTCCTGCTCATTTTCATAGTTTACATCCAATATCCAAGCTGCCTGTCATCTGACTAATGCAACAATCTCCTTAAACTAACCTCCAGCCTCTTCTCACACTAAGCCATTCTATAACCAGAAGCAAGAGCCATCCTTCCTATCCTAGGGATGCTATTTTCCTTTCAGAAATCTTCAAGGGCTTTCCTGCATCTGAGACATGGCATCTTTCACGTACTATCTCCCTTCCACCAGTTGCAGCCATCTCTCCATACACCAAACCTTAATGTATTTGCTCCATCAAAACAAACTTACTTTTACACTCACTGCACAAAACCTATCCCTGTCTCTGATCTGTCATACAGGCAGTTCTTCCCAAATGGAAAGCTTTTCGATAAATTTTTTTTAAAATATTCAAATCTATGTCTCATTTCTAGCCTTGCCTCTTCTGTGAATCACCTTAAAGATTTGAGATGAGAACTCTGCCTCACCATTCACTGAAAGGACTCTCTCATGCTTACATACTTTAAACTGAATGAGCACCCTAACACGTTACTGTGTTTGTCCTAACACTAACCTAAATAACTATATATTGCTATTTTTCTCAAGTAAAGGTTATTACAACAATGTGTGTGAAATAAAAAATTGACAGTCTTTTCTACATGGCTCAGACTAAAGATATTTAGGGCACACATCACACCTCTTCCTTTATAATCTCTATTTTAGTGCCCTTCTGCTTACATCAAGCTACGAAAACTCCCTTCACCCAACTCAAGGGAAATCATGTGAGGGATTCACAAATAATTCACAAACTCCTAAGAGTCTTCTCTCAGTACCTGAGGCAGAAGTTTTTCTACCTACCTCATCTTTGCTGGTATACTCTACTATTTCTGTGCACAGGTTGCTGCATTTGATCGTTCCTAGGTTCTGCTGGTTGCTCTTCCGATTACAGGAATCTTTGTAGAGCATGTACGGGGTACCTGTCTCTGTCTGAGACTCAATGATGGCATACCAAAGCTGCTGAGCTTTTACAACTTTGCGGACACGACCCTCTTTCTCATAACTGAAAGGCAAAGCTAGTATTATTTTAATATTCCCTAAGGAAAATCTTTATTGTAGATAACATGAAGAGAAACACCAAAATATAAAATATTGAAAACTCTTAAATTTCTTACCAAGTTTTGCTAAGAGAAAGAAATTAGGAATATGATATTTATTTTACTATGGCTAAAGCCAATCCCACTAAATCAACAAAACCTTCCATAATAAAAAGGAACAAAACCTGAAGTACTCAAATTGTTCTACTGTGCTAAAGCAGTACTGTTGTGCTATTATTTAATGAACTATTGACATGTGTCCCAGTTGCCCTTGATTCCTGTGTACTATACAAAGAATAACTTGTTCTGTCAAATGTACTTTATGACAAAGCAAATTAATAATAACCCTGCTAAATAACTCTTTGCATTAATTTTTTAAAGGATCAATTAAAAAAACCTGAATACCTATTTACATGCCCCAAAGTTTTAAGAAAGAAGACAAACCAAAATTTTGGTGACGATTCAGGAAGAAAACATGACCAAAATAAAATTATTAGTCACATTCTCTTCTAGATGCTTCTCAAGATTCCTAGAAACTGGCTAATGACTGACGTAGTTTTAAAATTTAGATCCTGTAAATAAAAGAAACACACAGTTAAAACATTATTATTCTCATATTTTTCCCATACCTTTCATATAGCTTCTCAAATTCTTCTCCCCAGACCTCATCCAGACCAGGACACTCATTTGGACACATCAAAGACCAGTCCTGCAAAGGGAAGAAGAGTACCAACCATAAGAAACTTCAAATAACCAACCACACGTAGTCCATTAGGAACACTGCAAGGGATATTGTGGCTTCCATAGACTGTCTTAAAAATTTGCTTTAGAAATAATAATTTTAGGCTCAGGCCCAAACATCTAGTTTTGCATGTTTGTTCATGACCCTTCAACCATTTAGGCCAGATAGCATCCACTTTACAGAATAAAAATCCGAGAAGGCAAGAATGGCATCTCTTAACTTGTTCAGCATGCCTTTCCATTGCATAACATATAGGTGGACTCTTCCTAAGCATGATTTAAGATGACTGAGGAGAACACTTATATGAATCAAGTTGTTATTACTAACAAGTACCTATCTCTCACCTGATTAGTCTCCACTCGTTTCATGAAGAGATCCGGAATCCAAAGGGCAAAGAAAAGGTCCCTGGCACGCTGCTCTTCCTTTCCTGTGTTTTTCTTTAAATCAAGGAACTCAAAGATGTCTAAATGCCAAGGCTCCAGGTAAATAGCAAATGCCCCAGGTCGCTAATGGTAAACAAATCATCATTCTTCTCAGAATCAGAATGAAACAAAGAAACTTCTTATTTTCCAAAGCACTTCAATAATATCTCCTTGGATCTTCACCACAATTAATGAATTAAATGAGATAATACAAATAAAAGTACTATAAAAATATAAAGTAGTAGTAGTTTTCTTAGAATTCTAGCAGTAAAAAAGAGCATTTAACATAAAGAAAATGTAGAACAAGAAAGATTAAATAGGACTTCCCTGATGGCGCAGTGGTTGAGAATCCGCCTGCCAATGTAGGGGACAAGGGTTCAAGCCCTGGTCCGGGAAGATCCCACATGCCGCAGAGCAACTAAGCCCGTGAGCCACAACTGCTGAGCCCGTGTGCTGCAACTACTGAAGCCCACGTGCCTGGAGCCCGCACTCCGCAACAAGAAGCCCGCGCACCTCAACAAAGAGTAGCCCCCACTCGCCACAACTAGAGAAAGCCCTCGTGCAGCAACAGAGACCCAACTCAGCCAAAAATAAATAAATAAATTTTTAAAATACAAGAAAAATAAAAGAAAGACTAAATAATTTATCCAAAATGACACAGTGAACTAGGGATGGAGCTTCCACTTCAGCTGTCGTCCAGCTCACTTTACACTATGTGACATGTATGTAAAGCCCAAAGAAAATCACTTTAACTTTGACAATAATGTTGTGCTCAAAAGGTCAGAAAGGTGCGTGCAGCGAGACCCAACTCAGCCAAAAATAAATAAATAAATTTTTAAAATACAAGAAAAATAAAAGAAAGACTAAATAATTTATCCAAAATGACACAGTGAACTAGGGATGGAGCTTCCACTTCAGCTGTCGTCCAGCTCACTTTACACTATGTGACATGTATGTAAAGCCCAAAGAAAATCACTTTAACTTTGACAATAATGTTGTGCTCAAAAGGTCAGAAAGGTGGTATGTCTTATAAAGGTCCCCATAGATTTTTTTTAAGTGCATCAGAAGGAAATTCATAAACTAATAGGTGATTACTATGCCTACATATCCATAAGAGACAGGCTAGATAGTTGCAAACTATCCTGCTGATAACACTGGATAAATGATCCAATACTCTCAACTTTACTTTTCCCTCTATAAAATAGAGACAGTTTTGTTTTTTTAAAGAAAAATCTAGAAAACATATTACGACCCTTTTTCAAGGTTAGGTATCAATATGAATCACAACTTTAGAAATGCCTTGCAAATAAACTGTCATGTAAGACAGCTGACTCAATCACCGGCTGCCTGGAGCCAGGGATAAAGTATGTATGGGTGGGAGTGATGGGTGATTAATACAAAGGTGCATGAGGAAACATGTTGGGGTTATGGAAATGTTCTATGTCTTGACTGGTGTGATTACCCAAGTATATCCATCTGTCAAAATCATCAAAATGTATACTTCAAGTGTATACACTTAAAAGTAAAAATTATACTCATTAAATTGATCATAAAAGGGGAAAAAAAGCATTGTTAGAAACATACACAATGAGCCATCTTATTATAAGCATATATGAGAAAAGATTTTCAGTTCTGGTTTCTAGGACTTTCAGTAACAGAGCATATACCTTGTTTCCACCTTGATCCACATATCGAGCTGTGTTGTTATATACTCTCAACATCGGTACAAGACCATTGGAATTGCCATTAGTCTGAAAGAGAAACTGAGGATAAAGGCATCTGGAGGAGAAATAGGGGGCTCAGCAAGGAAAAGAACAAAACGGTTCAACAGTGGACAAATTACTCTCTCCCAGTCTACAGTTTCATCTGCTCCCCATCTCTCCCTCTGCTTTAAAAACATAATGCGCAACATAAAATAAAATTTTGCTGAATAAATCACAATTATGTACAAAGTTATTTCATGGCATCTCTAATTTACAATGAGAAATAACAACTACAAGTCAAAAGAATCCAAAATTAGGATAGCTAAATTTAAACCCCACACCTTCAAAAGGTCATTATATAAAGAAATACTTTGGGTAGAGTAAAAACACTACTACAGTATCTTTTTCCCAAAAGAATTCAAGGCAATTTACAATAAGAATTACATGCAATGGATAAATCAAGACAATAAGGTAAATGGAGATTCTCAGCAATAAATGGATTCTAGAATGAAGATGAAAAAAAATACATAAACTCCTAAGACTAAAAGATACCTCATCAAATTTTTAAAATAATCCTTCTAACCTCAAGGCAAGCCTTTAAACAGCCTAGAAAGATAAGTGAGCAATGGCTCACCCTACTATTATGTAATGAACACCACGTAATGGAATGGTTTTCTTCTGGACTCTAACTTTATTCTATAGGGTTAGATATTTTCTTCACCTTACAGAGGAGGAAACAAACTCAGAGATGTAAAATAACTTGCACTAGGCCACACTACTAGTAATTAGTGAAGATAGGATTTAAATCCAGGACTTACCCAAAACTATTACCTTTTTTTTTTCTTCTTTTTTCCTAATTGAAGTATGGTTGATTTACAATAGTTAGTTTCAGGTGTACAGCACAGTGATTCAGCATTTTTGCATATTATACTCCATTATAGGTTATTACAATATAATGGGTATAATTCCCTGTGCTATACTGTATATCCTGGTTGCTTATCTATTTTAATATATAGCAGTTTGTATCTGTTAATCCCATGCCCCTAATTTGTCCCTCCCCCCTTCTCTCTCCCCTTCGGTAACCACAAGTTTGTTTTCTTTATTTGTGAGTTTGTTTTCTTTATCTGTGGGTCTGTTTCTGTTTTGCATATACATCCATTTGTATTATTTTTTAGATTCTACCCAAAACCATGATCTTGACTCCCAGTGAATAGTGACCTAGAAGAAATGAAATTTACCTCATAAAGTGACAATGTTTAAAGCTTGAATCTTGGCTCTATCACATATTAAGTGACTAATCTCTGGAAGTAATTTAACTTCAGCTTCCTCACTTATCAAATGAAGACTTTGTGGCTATACTCACAAAGTTACTGTAAGGAATAAAGTTTACTGTGTCTGTAATGATATCTATCTCATAAGGTTGTAGTAAGGGTTAAATGTGTAATTCACATAAAACTTACAACAGATTCAGCATGTAGTGTGAGCAATGAACAATAATAATGCTATCATTATTGCTAAAATAAATCAGGATTCCAAAATCTGACCCTAGAGACCATCTAATCAACCTCTAATAAGACAGATGAAAATGAGACCAGAAGTAGTGAAATTACTCAGTCTAAGTCACACAGCCAGCAAGGAATTAACAGAGATCCAGGTCTCCCAAGCCCCAGCAAATGCCCTCTCAATCACAAGCCTGGTTGCTTACGGACCTGAATCCCCCTAAGCCTATACACTTTTAGTCACACAACAGAGGCTTACCCCAGCAATGTAGCTGCCAGTAGCTCGAATACAACTCACAGCAACACCAATTCCCCCAGCCGACTTGGATATCAATGCACACTGCTTTAGAGTGTCATAAATGCCTTCAATGCTATCATCTTTCATACTCAGAAGGAAACAGCTACAGGGGAAAAAAGTCACAACTCAGCAAGGAACCGAAGCAAAGCAGAATCAAAAAATGACTATATAATCCAAAGACAGTAAGTTAGGCAAATAAACAATTTGAGGCTTATAAAATTCCTAGGGGTTTTTAGAAGGAAAAAAACAAAACAAAACTTTTTACTGGATATGACACAATAAGATATATCAACATATATTGTTTTAAAATCACCTTGCTGCCTATCCTAGATGCTAAGCCTGGAAGGAAGGCTTAGAGATAAGTCTAAAAATATTAGCTTCTGGACTTCCCTGGTGGCACAGTGGTTGAGAGTCCGCCTGCCGAGGCAGGGGATGCGGGTTCGTGTCCCGGTCCGGGAAGATCCCACATGCCGTGGAGCAGCTGGGCCTCTGGGCCCGTGGGCCATGGCTGCTGAGCCTGCGCGTCCGGAGCCTGTGCTCCGCAATGGGAGAGGCCACAACAGTGAGAGGCCCGCGTATCGCAATAAATAAATAAATAAATAAATAAATAAATAAATAAATATTAGCTTCCATGTTCATCAGACTGCAAATGTGCCATTATAACATTTTCTCATGTAAATTCCTAAGCATACATAACACCTTTTCAACCTATTAGTAAGCCAAGAAAAATTAAACATTTATGAAAAAAACCCCACCTATCCAATAGTGAACCAAATTTGCTATGTCCATCAAAATTTAGCTTCCTTACAGTCTTTTTGAAGACAACCCTTCTACCTCTGCTTTGGATCTTATCCTCCTACCCCAGGAACCTTAGTCTTCCAATGATCCCTTCACTAACTTAAATATTCAACCCATCAGATGGACTCTGTTGACTTTTTCTATTAAATATTCAGACATTCAGAAAGGTATAGAGAATAATATAACATATACTTTGTACTTACCACCTACCTCAAGAAATAAGATACTACAAATATAACCTAATTACAATCATATACCATTTCCATGCCTTTCTACGTTCTTTTAGCATTGACATATGTTCCACATTTTTTAAATTTCTGGTTCCATATTAATTTAGCTTTCTGTAACCCGCTTTTATTTAACTCAATACTGTGTTAGAGATTCATTCCTACTGATACATATAGGACTAGTTTATTTTCACTGCTGTAAGGTATTCCATTGTATGAATATACCAATATATTTGTCCATTTGCCTGCTGGTGGATATTTGGATTATTTCCAATTTGTTTGCTATTCTAAACAATGCTGCTGTGAAAGTTCTTAAACATATCTCCTTGTGCTTATGTCTAAGGATTTCTATAGGGTATAAACCCAGAAGAGGAATTTCTGGGTCAAAAGATATGCATGTGTTCCACTTTACTAAAGATTCTCCAAAGTGAATGGGTAAGTATACTCCATCTAGCAATGCATGAGAGTTCCCTATGTTCCACATTCTTACCAATACTTACTATTAACAGCCTTTTAATTTGTATCAATCTCTTGGGTATGAAATATCTCATTATGATGTTAACTTTCATTTTCTTAATCACCAGCAAAGTTTATCATCATCTCACGTGTTTATTAGCCAATCAGTTTCTTCTACAAATTAGCCCATGTTTCTATTTCGTTTTGTGTCTTTTTCTTATAATCCTTCAACGGTTAACATACATTGCAAATATCTTCTCCCAGTCTGAAACTTTTTTCACGGTATTTGGTTCACAGAAGTTTTAAATTTTAATGTACTCAATTTTTCCTTATATTGTTTGCTTATTATATCTATTATAAGAAATCCTTCACTACTCTGAGGTCATATATAATCTATCAAGATGTAGGTTGATAGTCATGATGTCTGCAGCTCACTTTCAAATGACTCAGCCAAAAAAAAACTTTTTTTAATTTTAAATATAAAAATACATATATATGGCAAAATGTTAGTAATTTTTTTATCTAGGCAGAAGTGAGTGTATGGGTGGAGTTCACTGTCCTTTTCTTTAAATTTTCTGAATGTTTGAAATTCACATTAAAAAGTTGGGGAGGAAAATATTTATTTTCTCTATATGTTCTTCTAAAAGATTTTACTTTCACATTCTCTTGAATTTATTTCTATATATGGCATGAAGAAGGGAAATCTAATTATACTTTTCCCCATAAGATAACCAATTTCCTTAGCACTGTTTTCCCAATGAAATGCAATGACACCCTGTTATTCATCAAGTTCCCATATAAGCCTGAATCTCTTTTTGAGCTCTCTGTTATGTTCCAGTGGCCAGAGCAAATACTACACTACCCCAGAGTAAATAACACAAAGTATGGTATTTACTCTGGCATAGACAAACCATGGGTTTATAGTGGTCTTGAAATCTGGTAGGACTTTTTCTTCAAAACTGTCTTGCTATTTATATTAGTTTCCTGTAGGTGTCCTAACAAATACCACTAACTCAATGGCTTAATATAGAAATTTATTCTCTCACAGCTCAGGAGGCCAGAAGTTCAACATCACTTTCACTGGGTCAAAATCAAGAACATTCCTCCAGAGGCTCTAGGGGAGAATATATTCCTTGCCTCTTCCAGATTCTGGTGGCTCCTTTGCTTGTAGTCACATCACTCCAATTTCTGCCTCTATCTACACACTGCCTTCTTTTCTTCTGTATGTATCATATCTCCCTCAACCTCTCTCTTATATGGATATTTTTTACTGGATTCAGGGCCCACCTGAATAATTCAGGATAATCTCCCTATGTCAAGATCTTTCTTAATCATAACTGCAAAGACTGTTTTCCTTATAAAGTAACATTTACAGGTTCCAGGGATTAGGACCTGATATCTTTGAGCAGCACTAGATTATTCTTAGCCTTTTGCTCTTCCATATAAATTTTAGAATCAGCATGTTGAAATTCTGACTGGAATTACACTGAAACTATAGATTAACTTGGGAAAAACTGACATTGTTACAATATTAAATCTGTTTATGAATATAAGATCACTCTCCATTTATTTGTTTTTTAATGTCCTTCAATTACGTTGTAGAATTTTTTCCTTAAAAGCCTTACACACCTTTCATTAGATTTATTCTTGGGTACCTTCCAGTATTATGATATGTTTTAAACTTAAATCTTCTAACAGCTAAAGTACAGAAACTCAACTGATTAATTTATGTTGAATTTACATCCAGATATTCTGCTGAAATCGCTTTTTAATTCTAATAATTTGTCTGTAGATGCTCTTCAGGAATCATTACAGTTTCGCTCCCTCATTTCCAATCTTTTTTTTTCTTATCTTACAATGCTGGCTCAGGCCTCCACTACAATGCTGAAAACAGAGGTCCAATAGATCTAAGTTTTAGTGGATTATCTTTTACCAAATAAAGGAAGTTATTTTCTATATCTATTTTGCTAGTTTTTTTATTATGAAAGTATTAAATGATATAAAATGTTAGTGCAATGAATTACATTAATACACTTTTTGATGTTAGCATATCCTTGAGTTCCTCGGATAAAACAAATTTGCTTAGGGTGTATTATTATTATTATTATTATTATTTTTTTTTTTACAAATTACCAGACTCTGTTCCAATGTTTCCTTTCTCAGAAAATGGCACCATAATAAATCCTGTTACTCTACCCATAAACTCAGGAACTACTCTTGACTCATATCCAAATCATCAAATTCTATCAATTTTACCTCCCAAATCTCCTGAATTTGTCTATTTCTCTCAATCTCTACTTTCACCTCCCTAGCCAAACTACCATAATCTCTCATACAGACTACGAGACTACGATTAGAGTCCTCTAATTACTGTATTTACTTTTTAAAAAAAACTTTATTGCGATATAATTCACATACCATACAATTCCCCAATTAAAGTGTACAATTAATGGTTTTTAGTATATTCAGAGTTGTACGACCATCACCACAATCATGTTTAAGATTTCATTATCGGCATTTGTCTCTCTTCATTTACCACATTGCAGTAAGAGAGCTTTCCAGAAAGTAAATCTCATTTAATCTGAACAGGAGTGATTAAATGTATATCAAATTAATTTTTATGTGATGAACTGCCTAGTTTCTTCAGGTCAAGGTTTATTTCCCTAGCAAATGCATTTCAGAACATTAAAAGTGACTATAGATGACACGTACCTAGAAAGTTGTGGGCGGTTGGTGCCAGCATTGAAGAGAGTGGGAGAGGCATGGGTAAACCACTTCTCAGAAAGAAGGTTGTATGTTTCAATAGCAGCATCAATATCTTCTTTGTGAATGCCCACAGATACCCTCATCAACATATGCTGTGGTCTTTCAGCCACTAAAAACAAAAGAGGGGAAAAAAAAAAAAGAGGAATTTTCACATAATGGGACATGTGAGAAAAACTAGGCTGAGATATGTACTTGAGTCAAAAAAAGGAACACTAAAAGACAATTTTAAAAATTTTACACCAATAAGCAGCAAAATTATTCATAAACTAAACCTAAAGTTTAAAATGTTAGAGTTTAGGGCTTCCCTGGTGGCGCAGTGGCTGAGAGTCCGCCTGCCGATGCAGGAGACACGGGTTCGTGCCCCGGTCCAGGAAGATCTCACATGCCACGGAGCGGCTGGGCCCGTGAGCCATGGCCGCTGGGCCTGCGCGTCCGGAGCCTGTGCTCCGTAACAGGAGAGGCCACAACAGTGAGAGGCCCGCGTATTGCAAAAAAAAAAAAAAAAAAGTTAGAGTTTAAATAGAAGTGCTAAAGCTAATAGCTCAAAGCTCTATTTTCAATATAATGAATAGAAAATGTAACACACAAACACATTCATGTCTCACCTTTTCCACTGATCTTCAACAAATAGGATCGCTCCAGCGTCTAAAAAAAGCAAAACAACAAAAAACATCCAGAGCATAGTTTTTAAAGACATAGTAGATATATCATTCACAATAGGCAATCTATTTAAATCTCCTCCGTTTTTAATATAATCTTAAATGACAAGAATAGCATATTTCGTTTTACTAGCTTTAGCTTGGAACATTATCAATTGGCTATTTGTTTTGGAAAAGACTGCCTGAAAATTTCTGGAAAAAGCCAGCTCTATGTTAATATGTATAATGTTAATAGCAGAAGTTGTAGTATTCATCACCACATCATAATGGTTAACATTTATGAAGTGCTTATAGGCATTGATCAAAGCAACACACACACTCACTTACTCCTCAAAAGAATTTGCTGTTGAAATTTTATTATTATCCCCATTCTAAAGACAAGGAAACTGAGGACAGAGAGATAAGTATCTTGCTAATAAAAAATGGAGCAGAGATTTGAACCCAGGTGGTCTGACACCAACATTCATGTTCTCAATCACTACATAATACTGTTTATCAACACAAAAGTACCTAGAAAAGCACTTGGCACATAGTAGGAATTCAATAAACAGTTGTTGCATAAACAGTAGAATATGGAATCATTCTGGCAAATTACCTGCATAACTCCAAAGGTATCCAGATGTAATATTTGGAAAATTTGAAAACTGCAAATGAATAAGCTATTTTTCCTTAATTCAAACAACCACCACCACCCTAACCCCACTAATCCCACAGGTCCCCCAACTCCCAACAAATTACTACCTCTATAATTGTATCACTAAAACATAAACAAAAACCTGTATTTCCTGATTCAAGGAGGAATTCCCATTCATTTGAAACCCATTATTACCTTAAAGCCAAAGTAATTATAAGAGAAATCTCGGTCATAGATAATGGCAGAATTCAGGCGCTGGTGAAGGTAAAAAAAAAAAAAAAAACGCATAATTAAGATAATTAGATTTATTTTCACAAACTCTGGTATCTTTCAGCCCTGACTCCAGAACTAAAATTGACATAGAATATAAAAGAGATAACACTAAGTATTACTGTTGTAGAATAGAAATCCATACCTGATGTCAAGAAAAAAAAATTACATAAATTGAGTATCCTAATTAGGTTTAAAAACATGTACATTAAAAGACTAGAAGAAAACATGTAAGTATAAGTTGTATATAAGTAAAAATATATGTGTGACTTTCCAAACTTTCCCTATTATGTTTACAGTACATCTCTGAAGAGGGAAAGAACATGAGCATAAAAGGGACTATATTATCACCCTTAAACATGTTTTTTAGATTAGCTATTACTCCAGAAGTATCAGAGCCATATAATTACTAATATGTATTTTTATCTTCCATTTTAAACTGCACATAACAATATGTAAGATAAATAATATGTTAATTCTAAGGGTAATCAAATCCATGGTCCTTTAACAGGTTTTAAACAAACTACTGCTGTGACAGTAATATTTTAAAGCAGAACTGGCCATTGTTACAAGCTTTTGTAGGCTATAGAGCCTTTCAAAGAAAACAAAAGCAATTAGGTACAAATAATCATTTTGGATAGAAATGTGGAGCCAGTCTTTCAAAATACTATCAGTGTTTCCATATAAGGATCCATGTCCAAGGACTTGAAAAATCTATACAAAACTCTCCCCTTCCTCTTAAATTTTTAAGGGCATCTTTGTTGCCAAAGACAGGTAGGGGCCTTGCATGAATAATGGAGAACTGAAATACTTGATTATCAATATTTATTTTTTAGATACAGGTTTTTGCTGTCGTCGTTTTATTTTTGTTTTTCCCCTGTCTTCAAGATTATACATATGAACAACACACAACTCAGTTTTCTCTCAGTCTCTTTAACATCAGATACATACTTAGAGAGAGCCGACTAATCATTCTATTACCTACAGTTAAAAGTGGTTTCTAATCTGTGCAGATATCCATGGTAAATAAATCCTGTGTACGAAAGGGCTGGCTGGACCTACCCATCTTTTCCCTTCTGTTCTCTGGGATGTAGTTAAGAAAGGAGTTGAAACACAAATGGATAATTTTTAAGTTGCTGAGCAAGAAGATCTTTCAAAATTTTACCTGAACCACCTTTTTGGAAGTCAGTTTGGCAATGTCTACTAAAATTTTAAATGTACATACTCTTTGGCTCAGCAATTCCACTTAAGGGATTTACCTTACCGATACACTCATCTACAAGTAAAGCACTACCATACAAGGATATTCACTGCAGTGAAAAATGGAAAACAAATATTCATCACTAGAGCAATTCTTACATATATGTATAATGATGATACAGCTATAGAATGGAATTCTATGCAGGTAATTCATAAATGCTAATAAAGAACTATCTCTAAGATATACTTGCAAGTGAAAAAGTAACAGAAAGAATAGTATGCACAGTACACTACCACTAAAAGGAAAAATAAAGGTACACATACATGTATTATAGAACAGCTCTGGAAAAATACATTTTAAAATGACAAAATGTTTCTAGAGAGGAAAACTAGGATTCAGAGAAGCAGAAAGAATTATTTTTTACCTCTATCTCTTGTAGTGTTTAAATTTTTTAAAATGTGCTTATTGTCTTAAAAAAAAAAGAATCTATAAAAAATTTTTCGGGCTTCCCTGGTGGCGCAGTGGTTGTGAGTCTGCCTGCCAATGCAGGGGACACGGGTTCGTGCCCCGGTCCGGGAGGATCCCACATGCCGCAGAGCGGATAGGCCCGTGAGCCATGGCCGCTGAGCCTGTGCGTCTGGAGCCTGTGCTCCGCAACGAGAGAGGCCCCAACAGTGAGAGGCTCGCGTACTACAAAAAAAAAAAAAAAATTCACCAGAAAAGCATTATACATACATCTTTATTGGCCAAAACAATATTCACTGTTGACTTGGCCACCATGGGAGAGTGTTTGCCATTATGTGGATTTATGTAGTTGAAGAGGTCTTCCATTACATCTAAAAACAAAACAACAGAAAATTAAAATATCAAAATCACTTAACAGCTAATTCAATCTTCAGGTAACAGTTTAAAACAGTGGTTCTCAACCGTTTTTCATCCCAACCCACCTTAGTACCTAGCACAGAAAGTGCTCAATAAACATACACACGTTTAATAAATATATAAGGAAATTTATATATTTATAAGCTAAATAAGGAAACAATCTTCCAGAGTTAGAGTGAGCATAGGCTCCTGTAGTTTGAAAAAGACTGCCAGATGATTCTGACATATAACCCCATTGAGAATTACTGGTTGAAAATAAAGAAAAACAGAAATTATAACCTCTCTCAAGTTTTTTTATCCTAACAAAACAGAAACTCAACTTAAAATTCAAAACCTATCATCCCAGGCATTTTGCTTCTATAAATGCACATTTAGTAATAAGCCCTCTCTCTTCCAGACATCACAGCAGTATTTAGTCCTCTGCATTTATACATATAATACACATACACGCAAAGCTGGCATTCTGACTGAATTTGACTTGAATCCATAGTCAATTTGGGGAGAACTGATATCTTTACAATAAATCTACTGAAGAGGGAGATATAATGTTTAAGTCCCCATGTAACAGACCTCGAATTGAAAGCTGAAAGATTTCTACTCTCAGTCTACCAGCTGACTTCTTATATACCACTTTTTATATACCTAACAAATTATTTAACCTTCCTTTGCCCACATTCCCTGAGCTATAAAATGGGAGTGCTGACTAATGGTGACAAAAGACTGATTGTAACACTTTGTTTAACCCAGAAATTATCAATAAATATTATTCTTTTTTCCAACCACACCACCATCAAGCATCTAAAGATAGGCTTCAAAACAAAAAGAAAAAAGAAAGAAAAAGATAAAGAAAAGTATCCATTGACCCTGCCATGCAACAGGTCAGCAGCATGGAGAAATAGGAAGTTCTAGTCTCCCTCTGCCACTAACCTGCACACTTTGCTTTTTTAAAGAAGATGGAACTTCTCTTTTTGACACTCAAGGTTTCATTCTAGTACCCTTATAAATTTTCTGAGAATACTAAATTCTTTCTTTTTCATCTAGACTCACCACTGAATACTTTCTTTGTTTCTTTGTGCAAGTTAGAGACGGCAATCCTTGCTGCCAGGATGGCATAGTCAGGGTGCTTAGTAGTCAAGGTCGCAGCTGTTTCAGCAGCCAAAGTATCTAGTTCCACAGTAGTGACCCCACTGTATAAGCCTTGGATTACTTTCATGGTGATCTGAGCCTATAAAAGCAAAGCCAAGAATTACTTGTGCTTTCCCAAGAACCAACAGCTTCCTTAAGAGAGCAATGAAGAAAACAATCAATTTATATCAAAATAAAAGACAACTTCCTTTTATGAAAAATTATCTTTCAGAATAGTGGGCTGTGGAAAATTTAGTAATGAGAATTCATAAGCCAATAGAGCTGCTAGAAAATGCATACTACATATACAATGAAGAAATGTGGAAAGAAAGAAAGAGAAAGAGAAAGAAAGAAAGAAAGGGGGGAGGAAGGGAGGAAGGAAGTTAGTTTTTAAATCTAAGTAGAGCTTTTACAAAGACTAACAGTCACACAGGGAAACAGCTGAAAACAGACAAATGATTCTATAATTATTTCCCCATCTTTCACTCAAATTCTCTCTATATAATCAGGGTTCATGCTACATACTTACCCATTTTGCCCCAATTCTACCTAAGGACAAGCAAATGAATCAAACTTTAATCATTCCAATGAAAGGAGATGAAGATATAAGTTAGAGTTGGGGCTGAGTCATCAAATAATTTAACGGCTACTCTTTTTTTTTTTTTTTTTTTTTTATGTGGTACATGGGCCCCTCACTGTTGTGGCCTCTCCCGTTGCGGAGCACAGGCTCCGGATGCGTAGGCCCAGCGGCCATGGCTCACGGGCCCATCCGCTCCGCGGCATGTGGGATCTTCCCGGACCGGGGCACGAACCCGTGTCCCCTGCATCGGCAGGCAGACTCTCAACCACTGCGCCACCAGGGAAGCCCTACTCTTTCTTTAACATTTCACAAATTACAAAATATCTCAACTTTCATCATCTTCTCCGACATTTCACAATTACCTGTGAGATGGGTATATAACTGTCACCACTTTACATGAGGAACCAGGTTACTGGGACTTGCCCAAGCTTTACTATCTAAGTCTTCTGGCTCCACATCCCATTCAACCTCAATGCATTTCACTGTTTTCAAGACCGTACTGTAAGAGACACCCCTCTTTAAAACACACGATGCTAACACATATATATGGAATCTAAAAAAAAAAATGGTTATGAAGAACCTAGGGTCAGGATGGTAATAAAAACACAGACCTACTAGAGAATGGACTTGAAGACATGGGGAGGGGGAAGGGTAAGCTGGGACAAAGTGAGAGAGTGGCATGGACATATATACACTACCAAACGTAAAACTGATAGCTAGTGGGAAGCAGCCGCATAGCACAGGGGAGATCAGCTTGGTGCTTTGTGACCACCTAGAGGGGTGGGATAGGGAGGGTGGGAGGCAGGGAGACACAAGAGGGAAGAGATATGGGAACACGTGTATATGTATAACTGATTCACTTTGTTATAAAGCAGAAACAAACACACCATTGTAAAGCAATTATACTCCAATAAAGATGTTAAAAAATAAATAGATAGATAAATAAAACACACAATGCACAAGTCAAGAAAGACAAATTCTAAGTTGTATATATGTATGTGTTTACTGAATCTTTAAAAAAAAAAAAGATTAGGGAATTCCCCAGTGGTCCAGTGGCTGTGTCTCCAAGCTTCCACTGCAGGGGGCACGGATTCAACCCCTGGTCGGGGAACTAAGATCCCACAAGTCATGCAGCCGCAAAAAAAAAAACACAAAAAAAACCAGATTAATCCAACAGAAAATGAATGCCATTTCCCAGATGACAAAAGCATGCCCCCTCAAAAAAAAGTGTGTAATTACTAGTTTAAAATCTATACCAATTAAATTTCAGACCTAAGCTCAAGTTGTTCCTGATCACTTTCTTCTCAGATCCAACAATTAAGTTATGTTCAGTAAAAGAGTAGTGAAGTCTTCTAAATGATTTCTGGTGCTGCTACATGGCAAGTAATCAGAACTCAGAATAATTCAAAAAGAGTCATGTACCAAAATGTTCATTGCAGCTCTATTTACAATAGCCAGGACATGGAAGCAACCTAAGTGGCCAAGAAGAGATGAATGGGTAAAGAAGATGTGGTACATATATACAATGGAGTATTACTCAGCCATAAAAAGGAATATAATTGGGTCATTCATAGAGACATGGATGGACCTAGAGACTGTCACACAGAGTAAAATAAGTCAGAAAAACAAATATTGTATATTAACACATATATATGGAATCGGAAAAAAATGGTATAGAGAATCTTATTTACAAAGCAGAAATAAAGACACAGATGTAGAGAACAAACGTATGGATACCAAGGGGGAAGGAGGGGTGTGATGAATTGGGAGATTGAGATTGACATATATACACTATTAATACTATGTATAAAATAGATAACTAATGAGAACCTACTGTATAGCACAGGGAACTCTACTCAGTGCTCTGTGGTGACC